>NW_019263570.1:24442-31038 GCF_002742605.1 Olea europaea var. sylvestris | reverse complement strand
CGACAGAAAGGATCAACTGTGACAAAATTACCCTAGTGTTCTCTCAAGGCCAGAAGGATATATTCTTTCAGGCAATTTCCACAAATTTTAGCATTATTTGGAAATTAAAAACAAATATTTTTTGTCTTCATACAAACCAACATGAATGAATACACGAGGAAAATAAATCACAGAGCAATTTACTCATAGGAAGAAATGTACAGGAGGCTCCTCAGCAATCTCCACCTTCTTCGCTAGTAACGGATCAATGATTCCTTTCCATCCTTGGTAGTCTAGAGGTGAACCCTTATCGGGTAAGGCAAATCCATTTACAAAGAAAATAGGCGTCCCGTAAACCCCTCGTGAGCAACCATACTGTGAAAACAAGACAGTAAGATTGGATATAGGAGTTCTTAAGCTGAAACAATAAAAAGAAATAACTGCCATGAAAAATAAGCAACCCCTGCAAATCATCATTTAACAAGAAATCAAAAGATATACATTTAATCCCGTGGGGGCGGTTTCGAAGAACCAATAAGGCCACCCTAACTCGAACTCTCTTCAGAGAGTGAGCCTCTCTCTCCCAGGAATAATGATGTCAATTTTGTCCAATAATGGTAACACAAAGCGAGATATACAAATACAGCATTACCTTGAAGGCAATTCTCGTTGCATGATCTGTTTTGGAGTCAGTCAAGCCAGATTTTATTGCAGAATAATAAGAGGTTCCAACTGCTATCGTTACAAACTTCACAATTTGATCATTAACCTTTGCTCTAGACATGTTAGAGGTTGCTACACCATAGAATTTTTCCTGTTCAACAATCTCAGAATTTCAGCTTCCAAACCAATAAAATTTAATAATATAATAATTAGGTGACACTGTAATAATAATGTGCAAGGATTATAATGTACAATTACATCACAAAGATAGGGTGCATACATTAGTAAAGCTAAAGTCATTGAAATATAATCATGTTCACTATGAAATGTTATGTTATCCTGATAAAATGTGTGTTGTTCTAGAAGCATACGACCCAACAAAGTCATAAATCAAGGGACATGAACCATTGTGTGAGACTTTAGATCAAGTGATTTAGTATGGTATCACAACACATAAAGATTCTGAGTTCAAGTAAATCGTGCACGTGTTAGGTTCTGGTTGTAAAGATGAACCCTACACATGAGTGCATTTTAAAAATTATTTTAATGATCCACATGTGGCCATATATTCTAGATCAATTGGTTTAACTCAATACTTTGTGGAGAATTCAAGATACTAATTACTATCCCAAAAGTTCAATAAGAGAGCATTTGAGAGTAGTGAGAAAACTCAGAATGAACAATTTTTTAATTCATCCTTGTACATCGCAGCTCGTTACATGGCGTGTATGCATACGTCCTTGGAGGCCAACATATAAAAATTCCACAAACTACAACACACATTTAAGATACCCTCTTGTAGAATTTAACTCTCCTTTAAATTCAATCCATAGGCCAAGAGTTATGTATTTAGGATTCCTTGTTTCTGAAGTAGTGGAAGTAGAAGTGATTTAAGGAAATTGAGAAATATTTTCAAGAAACAAAGGCAATGCTCAAGCTACCATGAAATATGGTACAATATCAGGTAGTAATCAAAGGACATCATGATAGAAATTACAGTGCACTGTAACAGAAAAGTATGGCATATTCATTGAACGGTTGACGGAAGCACAAAGTCATTGATGCATAAAAAATGAGAACAGAATAGAACTCTTAAATCACAAATTAATAGAACTCAACATGAAAAACTAATTTACAATAGATCAAATTCCAGATGCCAGAGAGAGCCAACCAAAGCAAGAAAAAGCAAAGTAGCCACAGAAAAAAGCAAAGAAGTAGCCATGCCTAAACCACATAGAAGAGGTGAAGAACTGCATCAGCTTGTCATTGTAGAGAGGTAGAGTTCATGCAAGGTCTGTTTAGCCCTTTCAGCAAGAGATCTATACACTTCTAATACAAAATCAATCTCACCTGGTGCTGGAAAAACGCCTCCAATAAATCGTAGGTGGCTGAAGAATTTAACTTGTTGACTATATGCAATGCACGGGAGGAAACAAAAGCATTGTCATGGTAACTGAAATTTTCAAAAGAAAAACATCAGCCAATCTCCAAGAAACTGAACATGTATACCCAATGCATATCATTTTGAAACTCGTGTCTCTATCCATCAATTGCTACATCAACAAAGAAAAAGAGCATAATATTGGTTAAGCCTATGTTTGGATTTCATTTTTATTTCTAAAATGTTAATTTTCAAAATCAAAATTTAATTTTAACCACACATTTTTAGGACAACAAGTACTACCTCCTTATTCAGCACTCATTTCTTGAAAAGTAAATTATTAATGAAAAAATGAAACCCCCGAACAGAGGCCAAGTTGGAGGAGAAGTGCATTTTTTCCATTCCTTAACAACTTCACCTACTACTTCTACATTATTCACAAAAAAACAATCCAATTCTCTGAATGATCTCATCCAGTGATTGTAATCTTTACATGAATGGTGTGCAAGGACATTTAATATCAACAAAACTCTTATGCAACCAAGAAATTACGGTAATTTAATCACGAGAATGTTACAATTTAAGCCCCAATACTATCAAAAGCGATAACAATCTGAAAAGCAATAAGAAAATATGCAAAGTACACAAAAATGCGCCCCTAAAATTACTTCGTATAACTATGTATAATAGATGACACAAATACATGTATGGCAGAATAATTCACATATTTGTTAAATTTTCTAAAATTTAAAGGGTTCCCAAGAAATACTCCATTACAAAACACAGTTAACATAAACAGATCAAAATAATTACTGCCCATCAATTGCATACTGAACAAGAAAGTAAAACGCCATCAAGATTCAAGAATCGAACATTTATGTAAATAAACTGAGCTAATCATTTTATTTCCAGAAATAAAAAGTACAAACTTACGGTAAAGGGAAGGTGTGGACAAGGAGTGTAACGCGAGAGCCATAGTGGTGGAGGGCTTGTTTAAGACCCGGCCATGAATCCCTGCTGTCGGGGCAAACTGGGTCAAAAAACGCCTCGATGAATATCGAGTCAGCCTCCGACGGTCGGTTCTCGTACCAGAACCCATCTAGCTTTGGTGGAATTGGAACCTGAGCATCGATCGAAACAAAGAAACACATACGAAAGCACAAGAACGCTAAAAATCTGAGAGTGTTCTTAAAACCCATGTTCGAAATCTGAATTTTGGTTTTTCTAATTTTTTTTTTCTTTTGGAGGATGTCAATTGAAAGAACTTTGCTATTTGATTGAAATTGGAATTTGGTGAATAGTTTATGCTCTGAGTCCCTTGGGAAGTTAAGACAGACAGTTGACCAATTGGCGGGAGGAGAAGGCACTAGTAATTACATAAATATAAACGACTGTTGCCTAATTGAAGTTAGTGAGGGTTAACTTAAATAAATAAAAGTCAAAAAGTTATATTTAAAATTAAGAAAATTACTTTTGAATATATTTGAATAAATTTTTAAATGCATTTTTTCTTGCTAGAAAGTCTATCGAAAGAAAGTTATTTAAAGTAACTTTTTTAAAAAATAGTTTGACCATAAACAGAAGATCTAACAAACATGTCCTTAATATTATGTTTTGAGTTTAAATCTTATTGCTATTTATTTATAAAACATTTGTTTATGAGAGATTTTTTCAAGTGAAAAATAATATGTTTCTAGAATGTATAATTGAAAGTAATTTTGAAGAGCATAACTTTAAAAAAATCTTCCAAACAAATACTAAATTAAAAAATTACAGTGCACTGTAACAGAAAAGTATGGCATATTCATTGAACGGTTGACGGAAGCACAAAGTCATTGATGCATAAAAAATGAGAACAGAATAGAACTCTTAAATCACAAATTAATAGAACTCAACATGAAAAACTAATTTACAATAGATCAAATTCCAGATGCCAGAGAGAGCCAACCAAAGCAAGAAAAAGCAAAGTAGCCACAGAAAAAAGCAAAGAAGTAGCCATGCCTAAACCACATAGAAGAGGTGAAGAACTGCATCAGCTTGTCATTGTAGAGAGGTAGAGTTCATGCAAGGTCTGTTTAGCCCTTTCAGCAAGAGATCTATACACTTCTAATACAAAATCAATCTCACCTGGTGCTGGAAAAACGCCTCCAATAAATCGTAGGTGGCTGAAGAATTTAACTTGTTGACTATATGCAATGCACGGGAGGAAACAAAAGCATTGTCATGGTAACTGAAATTTTCAAAAGAAAAACATCAGCCAATCTCCAAGAAACTGAACATGTATACCCAATGCATATCATTTTGAAACTCGTGTCTCTATCCATCAATTGCTACATCAACAAAGAAAAAGAGCATAATATTGGTTAAGCCTATGTTTGGATTTCATTTTTATTTCTAAAATGTTAATTTTCAAAATCAAAATTTAATTTTAACCACACATTTTTAGGACAACAAGTACTACCTCCTTATTCAGCACTCATTTCTTGAAAAGTAAATTATTAATGAAAAAATGAAACCCCCGAACAGAGGCCAAGTTGGAGGAGAAGTGCATTTTTTCCATTCCTTAACAACTTCACCTACTACTTCTACATTATTCACAAAAAAACAATCCAATTCTCTGAATGATCTCATCCAGTGATTGTAATCTTTACATGAATGGTGTGCAAGGACATTTAATATCAACAAAACTCTTATGCAACCAAGAAATTACGGTAATTTAATCACGAGAATGTTACAATTTAAGCCCCAATACTATCAAAAGCGATAACAATCTGAAAAGCAATAAGAAAATATGCAAAGTACACAAAAATGCGCCCCTAAAATTACTTCGTATAACTATGTATAATAGATGACACAAATACATGTATGGCAGAATAATTCACATATTTGTTAAATTTTCTAAAATTTAAAGGGTTCCCAAGAAATACTCCATTACAAAACACAGTTAACATAAACAGATCAAAATAATTACTGCCCATCAATTGCATACTGAACAAGAAAGTAAAACGCCATCAAGATTCAAGAATCGAACATTTATGTAATTAAACTGAGCTAATCATTTTATTTCCAGAAATAGAAAGTACAAACTTACGGTAAAGGGAAGGTGTGGACAAGGAGTGTAACGCGAGAGCCATAGTGGTGGAGGGCTTGTTTAAGACCCGGCCATGAATCCCTGCTGTCGGGGCAAACTGGGTCAAAAAACGCCTCGATGAATATCGAGTCAGCCTCCGACGGTCGGTTCTCGTACCAGAACCCATCTAGCTTTGGTGGAATTGGAACCTGAGCATCGATCGAAACAAAGAAACACATACGAAAGCACAAGAACGCTAAAAATCTGAGAGTGTTCTTAAAACCCATGTTCGAAATCTGAATTTTGGTTTTTCTAATTTTTTTTTTCTTTTGGAGGATGTCAATTGAAAGAACTTTGCTATTTGATTGAAATTGGAATTTGGTGAACAGTTTATGCTCTGAGTCCCTTGGGAAGTTAAGACAGACAGTTGACCAATTGGCGGGAGGAGAAGGCACTAGTAATTACATAAATATAAACGACTGTTGCCTAATTGAAGTTAGTGAGGGTTAACTTAAATAAATAAAAGTCAAAAAGTTATATTTAAAATTAAGAAAATTACTTTTGAATATATTTGAATAAATTTTTAAATGCATCTTTTCTTGCTAGAAAGTCTATCGAAAGAAGGTTATCTAAAGTAACTTTTTTCAAAAAATAGTTTGACGATAAACATAAGATCTAACAAACATGCCCTTAATATTATGTTTTGAGTTTAAATCTTATCGCTATTTATTTATAAAACATTTGTTTATGAGAGATTTTTTCAAGTGAAAAATAATATGTTTCTAGAATGTATGATTGAAAGTAATTTTGAAGAGTATAAATTTAAAAAAATCTTCCAAACAAATACTAAATTAAAGTAAAAAAATTCTTTGTCCGTCGTATTCTGAGATTTTTGAATAGAAGTATGAAACGAAGAAATATGGAGTAGAGAAGAATATTGTATGAAGTTGCGGCTAAGTTAAGCTATGGTAAAGAATTGATGTGAAATGGTGTGGATTGGGACACAAAGGGCTTAAAAAATCTGTCAATGGATCTAATTTCACAATGGAATTGTCTTTTTCAGAGTTCATTCAGCGATAAGATCTATCAATGAACATGACATGTTCGGTTTATATTATACACTTGAATTGGAATATGCACCAAATTTGAGAAGTATTGGAAGATGCCTTCAAAATAATGTGGCACTATCAAGATTAATAATGGCATCAAATGCATTACCATTTAAATAAATACTACTTCATTGTCCCATTTATATATGATAACTTTTCATATTTTCTTGTCCCAAATTATAGTCATGTTTGTTTATTGAGAATGTAAATGTTTTGTTCGTTTACTAATATATCATTATTTAATTTATCTATTTATAATCAATTTTTCTCATTTAATCTTGAAATTGTATAGCTTTTAATTTACCTGTTCGTTGAAATCATCAAAATACATACACGGAGTTCTCAAAGAGAGTAAAGATTAAGTGGTTCATAGTATTTTTCACTTCTCTATACT
>NW_019263570.1:0-15116 GCF_002742605.1 Olea europaea var. sylvestris | reverse complement strand
CGCCAGAGCCCTAAGTCCTATTGAAACCTTGCTAGGAGCTCGAGAATTAGAGATAACCTTTTTTAGAGATACCCTTAAGGTCGAGCTGAGGTGGCTGCTCCATCCTTTCTTCATCCATTTCTTGATATCCTATTATTTATGCTCGGGTCAACTAGCCCTGAATGGTTGGAGGATGTTGGTATACTTTTTTATATTATGTAGGTGCCTCGAGGTCGAGCCCAGGCTTGAACTTTTAAGGATGGTCTTCGATATGAAGTATTCTCCGGCGTTTAACTATTTTGTGTACTTGTCAACAAAAGGGGGATTTAGGATACCAGAAGCCCCGAGCTCCCTTCGAGGTTGGAAGGAGTGGTTCTTTTTTGTGGAACCCCAAGATCTCGACCATCCAGTAAGCCCGAAGTTGGAAATACTTGATAGAGATAGATTTAATGAGGGACAGGCTTACTTCGAGGTTTTAGAAAGGAATAGACTGAGGTTAGTTAACCACGATCCTCTTGCAGATAAGATCGATTACTTGCTCGAGGACGACACCCTCGACCTTGCTAACGTAAAAGGCCTCGAGGGTATGGAATCTTTATAGCTTTGTGTTTTCATGTCGATGTCTTGACCTATAGATTGAGCTAATGCCTTGACTTCTTTGTTTGCAGAACTAGAGATGTCTTTTGACCCATTCAGCTTGCTCACGAATGTGCACCACAAAGCCAAAGGGCCCAAGCCTAAGCCCCCACCTCAGGGCAAAGGGAAGAAGAGGGCGAGAGAGGTCGCGCCTAACGTTCCCCCGAGTATGGTTGCTAGACCTTGACGTCAAAGAGCTCGACCCCAACTCCTCAGCCTGCGCAAAAAACACAAGCTCAGGCTTCTACACCTTGAGCCTCGAATGCAGCTGATGATTACCTCGAGCCCATTCCCACGAGCGCGCTCAAAGATTATTCTGAGTGTGTATTAATAAAGGAGCTTGTGGACAAGTATGAGAAGGAAGTCGCCCTTCATGAGGGGGTTAAGGCCCTTGAAATTTTAACTTTGTGGGTATGATCTTGATCTATCCTTATCCTTTGTTTTTGATCTTTTGTGCTCGAACTAATATCTTCCTAATTCTTTTATGCATTCCCTAAGTGTGGCTAGGGGCCTAACCGTGAATGGTCTCAATATTTTCTGAAAGGTTTGAAGAGCTCGAGGGTAAAAAAGAGCGTACAAAGAAATGGGCCCTTAAGCTTGAGAAGGCTCTCGAGGTCACAAGGGCAGATCTCCGACGGGCAAGAGAGGAGATCGAGGTAGCTAAGGTCAAGGTGAAGGAAGCGAAGCTCGAGCTTCTTCAATCGCAGAAGAGCTTTGAGGATGAGCTGGTGAGGGTTCGAGAAGAGACTCTGGCTCAAGTAATCGAGGACTTTAAAAAATCAGATGAGTTCAAGACATTGCTTGGCCAGTACGGGTCGTGGTCCTACCACTATGGGCTAAGGCTCGCTTGATCACACCTCAGAACCAAACTTCTCTAGGATCTGAAGCCCGTAGCCGAGGATTTAAAGACAGTGAATGAGCTCGCGAGCGAGCTCGAGCTTTCAGCTTCAGAGGTTGACGATGACGATGATGGTGGTGATGGTAATGGGGATGGTGATGAGGCTGGGACTGGTGATCAGGACGATGTCAAGATTGTTGACAAAGATTAGGTTCGCCGACCCTGAGATTTGAAGTTTTGTTCGTGAAATGTAGTACATTGCCCAATGTGGCTTATTGCTTCTTTTGATTTCTTAGTGCTAAGTATATTGCTTGAACTGGGCTTTTTGTTATCAGTTCATGCATTTTATTTTTTGCTATGAGGTCGTGCGCGGATTTTGTGTTCGTGTGTAAACACCATGATTTTGAGTTCGAGCTGTTATAATTGTAAAGAGTTCGATCGTTAGTATAGATCGTGTGTCGCAACCAATTAGCTCGAATGTTGAAATCCATAGCCCGAGTGTGTGTAAGAGTTCGAGGGTATTGTATGTCTTAACAATATTGATCGTTGAAACTATGGACAGATCGATCCTTTTACTTTAAAAATTAGGCGTCAATTTCTAAGTTCGAAGGTGTATTGTTATGTTTGGGGTTAACTAGTTCGTGTACTAGTGTTGGGTACTAATTTTTCAATTTTTTATATCGAGGGGCATCCATTGGGTCCCTAATTATTTAAATGATAAGACCAGGCTTGGTCACGTGAGGTGAACTTATTTCACGTTCGATCTCGATCTCAAAATTCTTTGTTGCGAAGGTATTCTGGAATCAAAAAGGTCGGGGTATTTTATGCTCGACCTGTTCATATTTGAGGTCGTGTGTCTGGTTCTATTGGTCAAGTGTTAGCTGCATGCACGGGGCACGGCCTTATGCGAACTTGGTTAAGGTATTAGCTGCATGCGCGGAGCACGGACTTATGCTAATTTCAAGTGTTAGCTGCATGCACGGAGCACGGCCTTATGCTAATTTTAAGGTGTTAGCCGCATGTGCGGAACACGACCTTATGCTAACTTGAAGGTATTAGGTACATGCGTGGAGCACGACCTTATGTTAACTTTAAAGTATTAGCTGCATGCGCGAAGCACGACCTTATGCTAATTTTAAGGTATTGGCTGCATGCGCGGAGCACGGCCTTATGCTAATTTTAAGGTATTAGCTGCATGCGCAGAGCACGACCTTATGCTAATTTTGTTAATAGGGAAGCGACATCGTAAAGAAAAACTCGTGTATTATCAAAAGGGCTCAAGGGCGTTGATACCCGAGCTTATTGGAGCATGAGCTGTTAGGGCGTTAGAGCTCGAAAAATAAAAACAAAATAAAGCAAACATAAAGTGGGCATGCAAGCCTTAAAAGGAAAAATTATAGCTATAGCTAGTTACTTGTAATAAATTTTCAGATTATTGGCGTTCCATGGCCTTGGGAGCGGCTTCCCCGATGTGTCTCTGAGGCTATAGGCTCCACCTTTTAGTTTTCTTATGACCTCAAAAGGTCCTTCCCATGTTTGTCCGAGCTTTCCTGGTTGGTGTTTGGCAGCTTCTGCTTTTCTAAGGACAAGATCGCACTCTGAACCTCCTAGTCTGGACCTTGTTGTTGAAGTGTTTCGTCGTTCTGTTTTGATAACTTGCAGCTTTAAGTGAGGCTTGCTCCCTTACCTCTTCAAGCAAGTCAAGGTGATCAGTAGTTTGTCTCTCCTTATTCATCTCGAGCTTCCTTATTGTGGGAAGGCTAACCTCGAGTGGGATGGTAGCCTCAAGTCCAAAAGCAAGCATGAAGGGCGTTTCACCAATTGCTGTCTTGTGCGAAGTCCTGTATACCCATAGCATAGAAGACAATTCATTAGGCCAGTCACCTTTGGCATCCTCTATTCTTATTCGAAGGTCCTGCAATATGATCCGATTAGTTACTTCGACGAGCCCATTACTTTGTGGGTGTGATACCAAGGTCAAGCGATGATCGATCACATTGTTGGCACAGAAGCTTCTGAACTGCGAATTGTCAAATTGCCTTCCGTTGTCTATGATGAGGACTTTTGGTATCCCAAACTTGCATATGACGGACTTCCATATGAATGACCTGAGCTTCGGCTCCGAAATTGTTGCTAGTGGTTCGGCCTCTACCCACTTTGTGAAATACTCCACTGCCACAGCTACAAATTTTAATTATCCTCGGGCCAAGGGGAATGGCCCAAGAATATCAACTCTCCACTATTCGAAAGGAGCGGAGTAATGAATGGATTTTAGTTCCTCAGCAGAAGCATGTATGATGTTGCCAAACTTTTGGCACTTGTCGCACTTCCGAACGTAATCTGCAACATCTTTCTTTAAGCTTGGTCAGTAGTACCCATACCTTATCAACTTACATGCAAGAGCTCGAGCTTCTTGGTGATTTCCACAAATGCCTTCATGAACTTCAGTCAAGGCTTGCAGAGACTCGAACGGTTTGAGACATCTTAGATAAGGGAGTGTAAAGCTTCTGCGGAACAAGACTCCTTCGATTAGACAATAGCTAGCAGCTCTATACCGAATGCTTCTAGCGAGCCGAGGGTCTGCAAGTAGACTGTCATTACTTATGTAATCAACTATTGGGTCCATCCAGGAGGGCTCATGGTCGATGTCCATGACACTTGGCTTTTGAGCTATGCTGGGTTCTGCAACTATCTTGACGTGTACAGTTCTATCGAGCTCATCCACACCCATGAAGACAAGTCTGGATAATGCATCAGCTTTGATGTTATCGGTCCTGGCCACCTTCAGGATTTCAAAACTTACGAATTGCCTTTGAAGGTCATGCACTTTTAGACAGTATAAGCTCATCTTCTCGTCCTTCCTTTCGAAAGACCCCTCGATTTGCCCAACCACTAGCTGTGAGTAACTGAAAACTTTGACATGTTCCAACTCAAGACTGTTTACAAGTTCCAGGGCTATGATAACGTCTTTATACTCTGCTTTGTTGTTGGTGGCCTCAAATTCAAATTTGAGCGCACATTGTATTTATGTATCCTTGACTGGGCTGGTGATGATGACGCCGACCCCCGAGCCCGAGCTATTGGATGCTCCATCTACAAAGATCTCCCATATTTTCAAGGTCGTGCTCGGGCTTTTAACCTGTGTTTTCGGGTGCCTCGAAGTAAGCTCTGCTATGAAGTCAGCCAAAGCTTGATCTTTGATTGTAGTTCGTGGCTTAAACTCTATGTCAAATTCGCCAAGTTCAATTGCCCATTTCAACAGTCTTCTAGAGACGTCCGACTTCTGGAGTATGTGTCTAAGAGGTTGGTTAGTGAGCACAACAATTGGATGTGACTGAAAGTACGGCCGTAATTTTCTAACAGCTATTACCAAAATGAGGGCGAGCTGTATTACAAGTGTGTATCGTGTCTCTGCATCAAGGAGTACTTTACTTACATAATAGATAGGCTGCTGAACTCTTCCTTTCTCCTTCACCAAGACCCCGCTTACTGCATTATGAGAAACGACCAAGTATAATAGCAACGTTTCATCGAGTTCGGGTTTAGTAAGGACTAGAGGTGTTGATAACGTCTGCTTAACCTCTTGAAAAGCTAAGTTGCTTCCTCGTTCCAGTTAAAGCTTTGATTTCCCCTAAGTAGTTTGAAAAAGGTGAAACATTTGTCAGCTGCCCGGGAAACAAACCTATTCAGTGCTACTACGCGACTAGTCAACTTCTGAATGTCCCTTTTGCATTTAGGGGCCTCCATCCTTATCAGGGCTTGGATCTTATCAGGACTTGCCTCTATTCCTCTGTGTCTGATCATAAAACCCAAGAACTTTCCAGATGCCACCCCAAACGCACACTTTGCATGGTTGAGCTTCATGTTGTACCTTTGTAACTTGGCAAACACTTCTTCAAGATCAGAGACATGGCCATTCACCTGTTTGTTCTTAACCACCATATCATCCACATATGCTTCGACCATTTTCTCGATTAACTCGACGAAGATCTTGTTTACCAACCTTTGATACGTTGCTCCAGCATTCTTCAGTCCAAAGGGCATGATCCTGTAACAATAGATGGCTGAGTCTGCCATGAATAAGGTCTTCTCTTGATCTTCTTCCGCCATGAGTATTTGGTGATACCCCGAAAAAGCATCCAAGAAACTATACAACATATGACTCGACGTGTTATCCACAAGATTGCCAATTCGAGGTAAAGGATAACTGTCTTTGGGACATGCTTTATTCAAATCTGTGAAGTCAATTCAGACTCGCCACTTCCCATTAGCTTTCTTGACAAGAATAATGTTAGCAAGCCAATCGGGATATTATACTTCGCGAATGAACTGTGCGTTAACAAGTTTGGCAATATCCTCCTTTATGACTTTTCGTCGTTCTGGTGCAAATTGCCTTTTGCTTTGCTTTACAAGTCTTGTCCCAGGATTTACATTAAGTTTGTGCACCGCAACCTCTGGTTCGATTCCAAGCATGTCCTCAACATTCCAAGCGAATATATCGATGTTGCGGGAGAGAGAACTCAGTAGTTCAGGCATGACTACTGTATCTAACTCCCATCCGATTATCACTTTCTTTCCAGGCTTGAGCTCGACCTCTTCCAATCCCTCCACTGGAGCAAGTCTCTCATGGATCTCGTGCTCGAGCTCGAGGTCTGTAACTTGCATGACGTTGCCCTTGATTCTCCGGACACTAGTCATATAACACTGTCGTGCCACTGTTTTGCTGCCTCGAACTACCCCAATTCCATTACTTGTAGGAAATTTCATTGCCAAGTGAAAAGTTAAGACAATAGCTCGAGTTCTATTGAGCAATGATCTTCCCAATATGGCGTTGTAGGCTATTGGAGTACGGACAACTTCAAAGGTGGTTATCTACGTCACCTGTTTACCTTCTGCCCCCAATGTTAAAGGCAGCCCGATGATACCTTCTGGGGTGATGACCCCACCTCTAAATCCTTGGAGGGGTGTTTTGACTGGCTTGAACTGCTCCGATGAGATCCCCATTTGAACAAAGTTTTCATGAGATAGTACATTAGCTATTCTTCCGTTGTCTATAAGAATTCTCTTGACTTCAAAGTTGACGATGATGGCCGATATGACCAGAGCATCGTCATAAGGGAACGCTATGCCTTCCAAGTCCTCCGTTCCAAAAGTGATATCCTCTGTACAACCAAGATCTGATCTTGAGATTATTGGAGGCTGCCTGGCATATTGTTTACGCTCTCTGCTAGAATCTCTCCCTGTGGTTGTTCCTCCGACAATGATATTAATAGTACATGCAATTGATTGCTTGTTTCCCCGACCCTTTGGGCCTTTGTCTCTGTTCTGATTATTCCTCGGGCGCTTGTCACTGCTAATGTAAGAGCCCAAAAATCCCCTTTTTATAAGAGCTTCAATCTCTCGCTTCAAGGCCAAACAGTCTTCCGTTTTATGTCCATGATCTCTATGGAAATCACAGTACTTACTCTTGTCACGAGTATCGGGGGAAGGCCATTTCAGTTCCCTCGAATCCTTGATCTCCATCAGAATGTTGGACCTCGAGGTGCTCAAACGGGTAAAAGATGTTGAGGAGGGGTCCTGCCTTGGCTTGACCCAAGGTGTATCTTGTCTCAGACTGGACTCATGCGGCCTTTTCGGATCCAGCCTCCTAATGAGGAAACTTCTCTTTTTGGGGCCATGGTTTCTTCCATATTGATGTACTTCTCAGCTCGCGTGAGTAGCTCGGTGATTGACTTTAGCGGGGTCTTGGACAAGGACATCTTGAATGCTTCACACTTAATGGCGTATGTCAGAGTTGAGACTGCAGCGGTGATATGTAGATCGGGGATCTGAAACCTTTCTTTATTGAACCTGGTCATGAAACTGCGCAGTGTTTCATTGAGTCCTTGACGCATCTGCATGAGTGATGCAGCTGTCTTTCTGATTCGCTCGCTGCTCGTAAAGAGAGGGGAGAACTTATTGGCCAAATCTGAGAAGGAGGCGATAGAGTTCGGTTCTAATGTGAATCTCTAGCTGCGTTTGTGAGGGTCTGAGGGAATGCCTTGCACATTACTGCATCAGGTGCAACTTGTAAGTTCATGATATCCGTGTACACAATGAGATGATTGATAGGGTCAGGTGTCCCATCGTACTCCTTTATCCGATGATACTTGAACCTGTTGAGGAAGGGATGCAAGAGGACTTTCGGAGTGAATGGCGTATTGGGGGTGAACCCTATTGCTGCCTGAGTATTTTGTTGCATACCCGCTGCTATCCTTTCTTGAATAATTCTAGTAAGTTCAGCGGAGTCCATTGTATCGAACCTTGAACTTGAAGCCACTTGCGATGCACCTGAAGTTCCAAGCCCGCTGTCATCATGAGCTGTACGACAGACTCGAGCCCGAGTGTCAGCCATAAAACCACCTTCGGGGGCTAGGGTATGCGACGAGTGCGAATTTCTCTGGCTTAACAATTGGGTAAATGCAGCCACCTGCTGGCGAAGTTTCTCAAAAGCTCCGGCGGAAACAACAGTTTGAGGAGGTGCTGGCATTTTCGACGATTCTTCTTGAGGGACATGACGTTCCCCAGGAGGAGGAAGGTTATCCGGGACGGATGAGCTTGCTGGATGAAGACCTGAACGTGTATTGACCATGGCTTTTGGTAGCGTTTCCCACAGACGACGTCAATGATGCTACCAAAAAATTGTACCTGAATAATCTCGAGTTTGATGATCGAACTTCGAGCTTGAATGAACACGAACGATCTTTGAATACCTGAAATAAAGGCAACGAGGTATGTACTTGTCGCCCCTCCGATACTTAAGTCAGATAGGGAATTTAGTGCGTGAGGTTATAAATTGGAGATAATGAAAAACATACCTCAAGAATGAGCCCAAGTTATGTATTGACGATAGGGTCCTAGAAGGACTCACCCATGTGTTATCCTTATCCTCGTAGGATAAGGAGTTAGTGTTTCATTCCAAGTGTTCAATCATTGTTGGAGTCGAAGGAGTCAAAAAGGGTAAGAGTTGTGGTCAAAGTATGATTAGTGTTCTCATAGATCATATAGAAGAATTGTCGAGTTGACATACAGACCCGACCTCACATGCCCGACCTCGGTTTGGTAGTTTTAGGGGGTATTAAGATCGGGGTTCATGAATCGAGTTCGGGATTGACAAGATTTGGGATCATCAATATTCAATTTAAAAAATTCAGCAATTTCAAATACTATGAGTAACGATATGGTAAAATTCAAAATTAAAATATAACGATCCAATAAAATTTTAGTGAAAGCAAATGAAATTTACTCTAGTCTGTACCAACAACTACTTTAAAATATGAACACCAACTTCGAGTTCTATATTCCAAATGCAACATTTTCGAGCAACATAAATGCGATAAGAACCAACCGGGCCCACCCACAATGACAACAATAACCTGGAGAAATCTAAGCCGTCCACGACATCCATTGGCAGACACCAAGTCCCCATCAAAAGCCTAACAAAGAAAAGTCTTGGCCGTTCCTCTTTTAATTTTCTCTTGCAACACGACACCTATTGACACGCGGCAATCTATAATTGGGCTTATCATAAAGCAGACCAAGATAATGCAATAGAAAAGCCAGTTCTGTTTGGTGTGAAATAGTTACAGAGTTACAGGTGGTACCACAAGATTACATCTCCATGTGATGTGATTCTTGCCTTGCCCCTCACGACCATTCGCCTCCGTCCACAAATAAATTACGTTTGATACGAAATTTAATGGACTTTTACCCTCTTTTTTGCCTATGATTAGACATTTTATTTGAAAAATTTTCCAACTAATTACTTTTTGCCAATACAAAGTTTTGTGTCCTCTAATTTATTTATTTTTTTATTAAATATGGCTATTCAGAGTTTGTTTGGGAGTGATTTTAAGAATTATTTTTTGATCCTTAGGAGAAAAGTGGAGTTCATCTGTGAGAGAAAAAATCAAATATGATGGCTGAAATAGTGAAATAACGGTCAAAAAATCAATTTTTTGGAGTAAAAAATCGCTCCCAAACAAGCTGTCGGTCATACAAAAATAAATACAATGCAATTATATTGGAATGTTATTTAGACAACCGAAACAAACTTGACAAGGAAGATTGGACGGTCTAAACAGAATAACGAAGGAAAAAGGAAAGGGGTTGCCTTTTCTTTTCAACTTAATTACACCGAGGATAACTGCTCAATATTTAGACCTTAGTACAATAAGCAAAATGTCTTAAATAATTTACATTTAAATTTATGAATAAAGATTTTGTTGGAGAAAGGTTTGTTCGGAGTTGTTAGTGCCCAATACAATTTTTAAGTGAATGAAAAATTAGATTTCAATGACCCAATCAAGAGTGAAAAGTTGGACATTCGTTAACTTTGTATCATTTGACGAATATATTAGACGATTTGAAATTTGTGCAAAGAGAAAGAGATGGTGACTAAGGGCATCTCCAATGGAGATCCCAAAATACCATTTTGCACCATAAAGTCTCCAATACAGCATCATGATTTGCATCATTTTATCGTAAAATGTTGTAAAGTAAATAGTGTTGCTCCAAATGTGGTACAACACTATTCACTTGCACAATTTTGCACCAAATGGTGCAAAGTCAATTTTGTCATTCTCTTTCATTTTTCAAACATATTGGTTAGGGGTATTTATGTTATTTTTGTTATATATTTTGAGTAATTTTATTCACATCACAATTTTTATATCTTGCACCACATTTTAATTTTACTTAAAATTTTAATCTTTGCTCATTATATCACATTTTGTATCATTCATATTCTCAATCTTTCCAATAGTCAACACATTTTGTATTGATAACAATTTTATTTTCAAAAGTCCGTTGAAATGATATAAAACAACTTATTTTTCAATCATATTTTTATAAAATAAATAAATAAAAAGTGCTAAAAAATATTATTCCCTTATTTCAAAGCATGAAAATAAATTATTTTGATATGAATCGTCATCAAGGACAGACATACAAATTAATAGAAGGTTAAAAATAAGAATTCAAAAAAAAATTAAAAAATAATTGTTACAATGAGTGAAGATTGAGGAGCTTAACAACAATTAAAATATAGTGTATCAAATAAAAATTGTTGTGACAATATAACCACCCATATATTTTTAATAAAACAAATCATCATCATCATCATGTGCATTTATAATAAATTTTAGTAATACAATCAATACCAATTAAGGATTTTTAATTTAGTAATTATTTTTGTTAATTTAACGTAATAAATTAATAATATAATCGATTATTTTTGTCAATTTAATGTAATATATAAAACAAGTGAATAATTTAGTAATCAATAATAATTCAATATTTTCGTTAATTTAACTTAGTCATATAGTACTTTATGTAGTTGTGAAATAAATAAATAAATAATTTTTTCAAATAAATAATTTATTAAGAATCGAAAAAAATAAGAAACCAATTAAACAATGTTCATTTGATGTAAGTTTTGATTAAAGGGATTGGAAATATTTTTTAATTTGATGTAAGAATTGATGTAAAATAATGTAAAACTTACTTTAAATTTTGATATAGTGTTAAAGATGATTTAAATGAAATAGCAATGAATAGTTGTCAATTTTACTCATAAAACTAGGAGAAAAGCACTATGATATAAAGTAACGAAAAAAGATGCAATATGATGTTATGAACACGACATAGTAATTAATCATTCAAAACATAAAATATAACATAGTTAAGTTCTCGTCTGGTTAACCTTAAACTACAAAGGTTTTTTATAAATGAAATAAGTAATGGCATTTGAGGCCTAAAATTGTGACCCAGTAGTCCTTTCGAATTAGACAAAATAGGTCAAAAGATGCGAAGATTAGAAAGGAGGGTGTCCAAAGGACACTTGTTAGCAATGGCGGACGGAGGTGGCGTCAGTCAGCCTCAAAGGTAAACAAAATGATCAAATCAAACCAAACCAAACCAAGCGATTAAGTTCGGTTCTACTTGAAAAGAAATATATATATAATAATAATAATAATAATGGTTTTGGTTCTTAGAATTGAGAACCATTTGGTTCTGGTTCAATTTTAGTTCTAGAACCAAGAACCAAACTCAATTTTTAAATTATAGTCTCTAGTCGATACAAATTAGTAAATCATGATTTGCGCTGAAATTTTTTTAATTCAATTGAAAATCAAGATAAAAACGCCGTGTTACCTTCAATTTCTTATTTCCCATTGTATAGACTAGAGACCCTAATTCATTTTGGAGACTAAGACTCTAATTCATTTCTCATTTTCTCTTCTTTTCAATTTATACACCAATTCTCACTTAAATACCAACTGCCGCCTACCGTCTATCATCGCCCTCAACCACCAACGCTTATAGATTTCTGAAATGGAAACCTCAACTTTTGGTTCTTCTACCTTAAATGTTCTCTTATTTTTTTCTCAATCAGTACTATATCTGGAATCAAATTAGGATCAAATGGTTTGGTTCCATTATAAAAAATTCATTGGTTCATGGTTTGGTTCAGTTCAATTCTCTTGAAATCAGAACCAAGTGGAACAATGTACACTTCTAGTAAGGCTCCCAACTTCCCTATCCCTACTGAAATTTGAAGTTCTTTTTTACATTTTCCTTTTTAATATTATTATATCTTATGTGAAAAATTTTATGCAATAAATTAAGTCGTACTAAATTTGAGTCCTAAATTCGTCATTGCATATTAAGTATTAACCCTCGAGAATAAAAGTAAACCGTTCAATTCCACTTTACACTTAATTCTGTTTGAGCCTCATTCTTTAAAAATTCATTCTCATATTTTGTTCGAATTCATTTTCGATCATATATTTTTCCACTAAAATAATTTTACAGGTAAACTTAAAAATTTTCCCTACTTTTTTATCTCACATTCTTAAATATCATTATTACTAAGTTTATTTTCTCAAAAATAGGGTTCAAACAAACCCTAAACAATGCGGTGGTAGTTTTGAAGAGGTCAAATTTGGTTTATCCTTTTCTTTTTTCCACCACAATAATCAAAGAAATAAAAGATAAATAAATCATAATTACTTAATCTTATTTAATACATAAAGGTAAAAATTCTTAGACATGAGCTAAAAGAGTTCAATCGAGTAATTTATAGTAAAATTTCCCTTTAATAAAGTTGACATTTTAGTATAGAATTTATTGACCTCAATTTTCGATTGGATAACGTTATCAATAGATAACGGCTCTACCTACATTTATGTGTAAGACTCCTACATATTTGGACAAATTGTTAGATGCATGTGACCTTCTCTGAACGTAGGAAGGCGACTACAAGCACTTTTGCGATCAAGTCAACCGACCATAAATTTATATTTTTGATGTAAGATGTATGGTAGATGTGAACAACATGTGTATGACACCAAGTTTAAGAGAAAATACCAAACAAAGTTATTATCAAAAGAGTAAAGTTGCAATGCCTATAAATGATACAAAGTGTGAGATTTATAGTAGAGAAGAAGTCGTGGTTACTAGCGAATGAATGACACGTAACTTCATCATGAAAGTCGACAAACCAACTTCATAGGCGTCACCTCTACAGTCCTAAGTTAAGATATTATTTGATGATTCTAAAATTTAGCCACCCTTTGACTTAGCTTAGACATCTAAAAAAGTGATTGACAAATGCAAAAATGTCAAACCAATCATATGGAAGATCTTATATTGAGGATCTCTTAAAAGAGGCGATGGTCGATGTCTTGTGAAACAAAGATTTATTGTTTCTTTTAAAAAAATAGGTTGCAACAAATCGTGGCACCTCGTGCTCAATCGTAGAGGTTCAGCTCTACACGTCGATTCAATTGAAGTGAAGGCATTACTTTAGCTACCTTTATTTGATGATCTTAGTTGGGTTAGGTAGTAAGTCATATGGATTGCGGAAACATTAAAATTAAGCCTCGTTTAACATCCATTATTTTCGGTTCTTATCTGGGGTGAAGCATTAAAGATCGCAGCATATATACTCAATAGAGTTCTAACTAAGGCCATTGATAGAACCCTATATGAGTTTTGGACGGGCAAGAAGCCTAGTTTGAAGCATATACATATTTGGGGGTGTCCAGCTGAGGCAAGGCCCTATAAGCCAAATAAAAAGAAACTGGACGCAAGGACTATCAGTTGCTATTTCATTGGATATTCTGAATTTTTTTTTTACATACTCATTTTCAATTATATATTCGCACAATAAAAATAGGGTTATGATTCACATACAGGGCGGATGCCTGTGACCTCTGCCAGAACAGACATAAGGGCCGAGGCCTGCTCGAATTTATTTTTTTTTAAATGCAGGTCGGACCTATCGACCTGCCCTCCATAGTGAAGGGCATGTAAGACCCCTATATGAATAGTGTCATGTACTCAGGACATTATTCATAAAAATATTTTATACATAAACACAAAATTTTCCCGAATTTTTAACCACACTATTTCTAAAAATTACTATTGACGACTATTTTTCCCCCAATAATAATTATAAAATAGGGGCTAAAATTTCACATCATTCAATAATCAAGAAGATTCAACTTTTAACATAGACATTTTAATTACTAGGTTGATAAAATAATGTNAGAGAGAGAGAGAGAGAGAGAGAGAGAGAGAGAGAGGGGTAGGATAGATATAGAGAGAGAAAGAGAGAGATTTAGGGAAAGGTATGAAGGAAGAAGATGTGAAAGACGTAGAAGTGAATAACCACAAAACAAATGAAGACGATGTATTTTATGACGAGTCAGATGGGCTAATCTCTGCCTCCAGATTGTTATCTCTTTTGGGCTCCAAAGATCGTGACTCTTTGCTTTCTCCAACTGGAACTCAGGTCTCTCTCCCTCCCTCCTTCCCTCTCTCTCTCTCTCTTATTCTGCGCGTGTGTTGGGGTTGGGAAGTAGTACCTAGTTTGAAGATTTTGTAAACATGGTTTGAGTAGATATTCATGGAGCTAAATTTGCTCTCAAGGCTGATTAACTGAGTAACTTGTGGATAATCTGAATAACCTGTCGATGCTAACGAATTAGGCTGTTTTGATGATATCAAATTTAGTACTAGAATTTATTTGAATAGATTGATAAACAGGTGGCAAGTTTGTTGTTCAAAGGCCCAGAAACAGCCTTGATCGTGTTATTGTTGTTTATCATAATATGATGGTGTTATGGTATTTAAAATTTGTCTTTAATATACGCATTAATATTATTTGGATTCATCTTTTATTAAAAACTCGACACGTAAATAGTTTTTTAGCCAGACATGCTCTTCTTTTCATGTGAAGAATCTTAGTCTATTTCCTGTGACTTGCATAATCCCACAGTTACGAGACATACTTGGGTAGGACGATGTTAGATATGACAGTCCAATGAGGAGCTCCCACCTCGTATGGCCTAGCCACCGTCACCCCATTGGACGGTCGTGCTGTACCCAAGTATTTCTCCTCAGTTACCCTTCTCCTAAGTAATTGTACCATCCACTCGACCTTGACGACACATACCAAGATCCTACCAACTTAACACCCATACGTGTTTCACCATTGTTGGACATGAAATTTGGTCATATTGTTTGGCGTTATTTCCAAGTTTTCGAATATGACACGACCATAGTCCTTGTTTCAGTTTTACGTTATTTTACATGAGAATTTTTCTATTTTCACAGA
>NW_019263569.1:11998-15121 GCF_002742605.1 Olea europaea var. sylvestris | reverse complement strand
CTAATTCTTTGTATTTCATCTTTAATATGTTTCAAATCATCTTGCACAATTAAATTTAAAATAAAACACACACAACGAATATGAAATAAATAACCATCGAAATCAGGGAGCATACCTTACACAGTTTATCAATAACTACTTTAATTAACACTAATATTATCGAATGTTAAAAGAACGAATTTTACTTTCGCAATGATATTCTCTAATAATGGTCATAATTGCATTATGTATATTGTTACTGTTATGAGGATATTTAATAATTTTAAAAGCAATAAATTTTTTATGCATACACCAAAATGAGTCTATGTGGTGTACAGTTGCAGCTATATAAGCTATTTTATTAATCATCTCCCATATATCCTAAGTTAAAGATATAACACCCTCATATTTTTACAAATCCATGATCAATTGTTATTTTGTTTGAAGGAAATATTCTATTGTATCTGAATGAAGAGTATTTCAACTAATCCCAACATACCTCGGTTGAAGATATTCTTTTATGTACAAGACGAAATATTGGTTGTCTACTATTGCTAGAGGCAACTCGGCACCAGCAACAAATTTCACCATTCTCGTTCGAGCATTCTCCTCTGAATACATCCACATGGTGAGGAGCGAAGTCGAAGAACTGATGCATGGACTATCAAATTGTAGTTGTGTTTGACCGGATTCAAGAAGTCCATATTTGACTGCACATGGTTTGTAGTAACGATTGAGATTGGTGGTACCAATGCCTTTGTCTCATGCCAGTCGTTGTTGATAGTACTTACATACTATTTTGGACTCTACGACTCCATCGATAACACGACCCGTTGAAATCAATTTGAAGTGATTCGAACATTTTTGCATTTTTTCTCTTTCGCTTCTCTTTAGCATCGGAAATATCTATTTTGAGTTCCTCCTCTTGCTCCGCTTCGAAAACATCAATGCCATCCAAATCAATTGGATTATTGTTTCCTTGCCCACCAAAATTTGGAATACCTTCAGGAATTGGTACTTCACTTAGACCGAAAAATTGATTTCAATATTGACTTTGCGACGTTATAGGTGAGTCACCTCCTACACCAAACAAGCCATCGACAAATGAGTGTTGATCTATTTGTGAATTGTGATGAAATTAAAAAAATATAGATAATATTGTACGACGTAAGTACTAAGACTTGAGTAAAGAGTACGAAATTAAAATTGTGAATTTGTAGTGTGAGAAATGAGAATTGAAATTGAAGATGACGAAATTGTAAAAATGAATGATTATTGTATAATTGTAGATAATTGAGCACGAGAGAGAGAGAGAGAGAGTTGTCAAATTGTATGAAAAAATGTTTGGATTCATAGCTATTTATAGAGGATAAAAAAATTCAGTGATCGTTTTGATCACTATTGATAGTTCAAAGTGATCGTTGCAAACAGTCACTAAACTATCAACAGTGATCGAAACGGTCACTTTTTCTAAAAAAGTGACTATTTCTATTACTATCGTTGTCCAGGCTCGTGGTTCACCAATGGGCAAGCCACCAAATGGGCCGACCCGCTTGGCTCGTGATTTTACGAGTTCGAGTTGCCCACGAGCCCCTTTTTACAAGTTGAGCAGTCGAGCAGATGAGTCGCTCGGCCCGTTTGCCACCCCTATGAGAAAGTGTTACCGCTTGAGGACTATCACTTGATTGTTCTTTAACAACCCAGTCCCAAAAACCATAATTATCACTCTAGCAAAGAAATAATTGGCCTTTATTGGCAGTCTCCTCCACCATGGAATAGTTCTTGAATCCTTGCTTGCATGATAGACATCAACGTTTCCGTGGGCATTTAGGAAAGAAATGACCTTTAGATTTACAACTATGACAGATTTCAAAATTTCTTTCGACCATTCTACGATGGGAATAAACCACAGAGCAATGTCAACTCACGAGGAGCTAAATTGCAATTCATCAAAATTATCATACGAACAACGAAGCATACAAACATAAACAAAACATTTTTCCATGACAATTGAAGATAAAAAAACACAACTGCATTCCATAAAACATGATATCATCACAAGATTCGTAATCTTATACTTCCATTGTAAGAAATAAAACAATTTGGTGCATTAAAATATAATGCCTCACATGATTAAAAAGAACAGAAACTGGAGAAATGCACACAAACTCTCCAATAAAAACGAGTATACTAACATATATGCTACAGAAATACAAATCGTTCTTTATTTAAATTTCAAAAAATTATTCAGTAGTCTTCTCTTCACTAAGAATTTTCTAACATTATAAACTTGACAAAGATAAATAGAAGAAAGAGATGTGTGCATAGAAGCAAGAGGAAAATGGCAAAAACATATATAAACCAACAAGAAAAGTTAAAATGAATTAGTAAAAGACACCCAATAGATTTAATTTGCTGTTACAAAATGCCTAAGATGCAAAGTGAAAGACACAAACAGAAGAACAAAAAACTAAGAAACAATGCTAAAAAGATTTCTACTTTATTACATTCAGAAGTCAGAAAATTAATCTAATGTCATTTTTTTCTCCGTCGACTGGGTCTCGAAAGGCTAAAATTCTCCAACAAAAATGACAAAATTTCAGTGATCTAGGTCAATAACATTTGAACAAATTGTATTCATAAACTTGTGAAATGGGGGTGACTTCCTTTTCTATCTGTGCAGAGCATGCAAGTGAAAAATGACGTGAGCGAGAGAAAATTGGTGTTGATTTAGCTACTGGTAAGAGATGATCAAGCCTGAGGCTGCCAAACCATGGATCGAAGAGCAGTCCGAGTGGAGGCAAAAATTTCGAGTGAAGTGTGATAGGAGATCCAAAATCGTTAAATGACGGAATAGATGGAAGTTTGTTGGAGTGGTGATACCTTCGATTGAAGTGCAACCCAAACATGGTGAGCCGTGGAGAGAGGTCTTAACGGCGGGGATTTTGATTTGGGTGAAATGTATTCTGTGGGTTGTGGGTGTAGTATTGGGTCTTATAAGTGCAGTCGTTTTTTGCTTTTCCATTTTTATTATTATTTCGATGCCACCTAAGTTGAGAAATAGCCTGTAAATGGAACTGTTCGTGTAGTAGCATTGATGTTTGTCTAACTTTATGGTTCGTTCGGGTTTACCATTTGTATAGA
>NW_019263569.1:0-3824 GCF_002742605.1 Olea europaea var. sylvestris | reverse complement strand
TATGGGATCTTGTCTGATGCTCTTTATATTGGTGGTGCTCACAGGATCCCTTATATTTCAATTGGAGGTAAAACTTCATAATTTGTCCATTTTCATACTTGCCTATTGTTTAAAATTTATTGTCATGTCATGTTTGAGATTGTAATAAACTCTCCAGTGTAATATATTTTTATTTCAAAAAATTGTTTGATCTTTGCTGGTCTTTTTGGCTTATTATTTGTTGTGTTCCAATTCGGATTGCATTTAAGCTTAAGTTTACCTGAATTTAGCTTTGTCAAGGGAATTATGTTGTTACATTTTCTCCTATTTACAGCTTTAGTTTGGTGTAGGCTTTATGATTTTAAATGTTACTTCTGTTAGTAAAAGATTTGCAAATTTCAAATGTTATCTTTACTTTGTAAGAACTTTTTCGCAAATTTCAAACGTTAGCTTCAATTTGTGTCTCTCTCTACGTTTGACCGTATATAATGAGAAGAATCTGTGACAATATGAAGCCTGCAAAATTGATTGCATTCTTTATCTCTTCATTCCTTGATATAAATCCTTTTTTGTTGGGTTCATTTCAATGCTTAAATCCAACACGATCAAGTTAAACCAACTGCACGAAGTTGCAGAACTGGAAATCGATAAACAGCAGGACCTGTATCTATTTGATGCTTTGATTGTGATCGTCTTTGATTACCACATATATCATACTGGAATTCTCTGTAATTATTTAGTAAAATAGTTATTCTAAAACACCGTATGTGATGACACATTTCATGCTGTTAATTACTTTACTCGAAAGTATTTTCAACAAAGAAAGGAAATGCTTCGGTCGTAAATATGCTTCTGAATTTGATTAACTAACTGCTTAAGATTTGTATCCATCTAATGACACCAGTAACCCTGATATGTCAAGCTCTTCAGTCCTCTTGCAGATTTTATCTTGGGGTTCATTGGCTGTAATCCCGGTTGCAAGTGAAGCTCTTCCAGCTCTCATGGCATGTGTGCTTATTACTAATCTCGGAGCATCGATTGCAGAAGTTGCGAAAGATGCACTTGTTGCAGAGTATGGCCACAAAAACAAGATACTGGGACTCCAGTCTTATGCATTTATGGCCTCGGCAGTGGGTGGAGTTCTAGGAAATTTACTGGGTGGATTTTTCTTATTGAGAACCCAACAAACAAAATCCATGTTCCTAGCCTTTGCAGCTTTACTCACCCTTCAACTCACTCTTTCTCTAAAAACAAGAGAAGAGTCCCTTGGTTTAGCTCAACCTTCAAACTATTCTCATGTCAGGGAATCGATCTCAGAAAGTATCAGAAAACCGTTTTCCGATCTTTTGATGGCGGTTAAAGAAGAGAGAATATTGCATCCACTTCTTTGGGTTGTTTCTTCCATCGTGATGATCCCAATCCTATCAGGTTCTATCTTTTGCTACCAAACTCAATTTCTAAATCTTGATCCTTCAGTTATTGGAATGTCACGAGTGACTGGCCAGTTGATGCTTCTTTCTTTGACTTTACTCTATAATCGGTTTGGGAAAAGTATTCCCATGAGAAAATTGGTCAGAATTGTGCAGGTCTTATATGCATCTTCCCTTCTTCTTGATCTGGTACTTGTTATGCAAATCAATGTTCAACTGGGAATTCCGAATGAAGTGTTTGCTCTCTTCTTTTCAGGCTTGGCCGAAACTATTGCACAATTTAAGCTCTTGCCATTCCATGTACTTTTTGCAAATTTGGCTCCACCGGGTTGTGAAGGATCTCTAATGTCTTTCTTAGCATCTGCCTTGTGTTTATCGTCTATAATTAGTGGGTTTTTGGGGGTTGGATTGGCTTCTTTTCTTGGTATAACATATGGTGATTACTCGAGCCTTCCTCTAGGAATTATGATGCAGTTTCTTGCAGCTTTGCTGTCACTTTGTTGGATTGATTACGTGCCAATGTCACTTCCTGCAGCCGAAAAGGCTAGGAAGGGAAGTAGAAGTAAAAGGAGTCGAAGAAATAGAAGGATAGGAAAAGTGGTGTTTGATTCAGTATATTCTTATCGGCGGGAAAGAGAATCCGATATGCAGAGGTGAGAATCCTCTTCTGTAAATACAAATGACCGTATGGTGTTCATTAGTGAACAAAGAAATCAGGAGATTGTGCAGAACTCCTATGCCAATTCTTGGAACTGCAGTTCTTTGCCTGCCGTGAAGGTGAAATGTGAACAAAGGTTCTGGCTTCTTTCGTCCTTTCTTCGAAAGGAATTATGATTGCATCAAATTAAGCCTGGCCTTTTAAATCACATTTTTGAAATCATTGTAATGGTGGAAGCAATACAAATACTTCTATGGACGATCTCTGGTTTTAGTCACATGGTTAACTAGTTTGGATCTACATGGAGCTGAGAGAACCAGCCAAATTTTCTACCACAATCACAGGAGTTGATTGTGAAATTCTGACCAGTATGTAGCATCTTGATAGTTCTCTATGCTTCCTGGCTTTCTTCCCAGAGGAATCAATTGCCCCATCTACAGAAGAGCCCTTTGCGTGTTGAATACAGAACTTCATCTACTCTGAAAGTGAGTTCGCCGCTTGTACGCTCCTAGACAGATTAGTTTATGTGTTACATCACGCTTTTATCAATATATTAGTTCTTTATTTTCCAACTCGAGGTTGTTTTTAGATGGTTGTATTTCCATGCATGCAGTGTACACGATCACTCTTCCTCTGTTAATTTAAAGCAACACGTGCTGAAAATTAAGTTTTGATAACTGTATGCTAAGTATGAATTGTCTTTACCTCTCTAGATATTAAGGATGTTTTGATAGTTATTGTATCAGCAAAAGAATAGTAGGTGTTATATTTAGTATTTACCATCTAAGTGCTACTTGTCAGCTAAGAATAAGTGTTATGTAGAAACTTTATCCGTTTACTCTGCTATGACTTAATGCTTAGAAGAGAATTGATTTGTAGCGTCTGTAGATCATCTTTTCCTTTGAATCTCAAATTACGGACAGTACACATACAAGATGACCGAGTTTAAAAATATGAACTCGGGTGATAAACATTGTGATGCGCACGAGGCTTTACTTCCTTCTTAAAAATCAATCAGAATTTTAGTTGAGAAGGTTAGATAGACCAGATCACAGCTACCGATACATATAATTCAATTTAGGTCTGAATAATTGAAAATCCTGTCAGGAGTACTGCCCGAAAGTCTGCCGGTTTTAAGAGAATGAAACAAAACATATTTCAAATTCTGTTGATATTCTTCTTGAAAAAATATAAAAATTTGAAATTTGTTTTGAACAACCGTGAAGCATTAAATTACAAAAATGATAATGCAAGAGTTAGAATTTCATAATATATTGAAGAAGCTGTGCTATAAACTATTGCTGTTTGTTTTCAGATAAAAAGTTAACAAGTTCCCTAGCTTTTACTTCTCAGAGTTCAACTACTGAAACAGCCCATAACATCAGTGATTTTTAACCTTTAACCCATGAAGAGGCAGCACGACCCGTCTTCATGGAGTATAGCAAAAACACAAGGAGCTGTAGGACATATAGCCTTGAAATATATTTATTCTCATTTTCATGCCGTATAGCTAGGCTAAAACAGTTGGATATTTGGTTCCAGCATTAGAGTGTGCCGAACAATATAACTGACACGATTTCAACTACCTTTTCTTCCTTAATAATCTAATCTACCTCACCAAACACGGCATAATTTGTAAAGCTCTGGTTCTCTACGATGTAGTGCTATTATATTGAGCAGAAGACTGAAAGATTATTCAAACTGGTGTCAGTAAGAATTCAATGGAAATTTGCAACCAAAGTATGCTGGTTAGCTAT
>NW_019263568.1:13385-15123 GCF_002742605.1 Olea europaea var. sylvestris | reverse complement strand
ATTTATAGCCTTTGTGAAAATATCTCCTAGTTCTCCAGTTTTCACTTATCCTGTAGAGATTAAATTTTGCTGCACTTTCTCACAAATGAAATGACAATCATTCTCAATATGCTTAGTTCATTCATGAAATATAGGATTAAAAACAATATGAAGAGCAGCTTGATTGTCATGCCACAACTTTGTTGGTATTGAAATTTTAAGACCATCTTCAGTTAAGAACTAATATATCCACATTATCTCACTCACAGATTGTATCATAGCTCTATATTCTAATTCTGCGCTGGATCGGGCATTGTTAACATAGATAATTAAGGAAATTATATTTCTATAATTATAGCTAATTAGAGAAACAAATTGTACATATATATAAGTATGACAAAATGACGAGAAAGAGAGAATGATTTTGTTAAGAAAATTACAAAATATCTCTTTTTGAAACTCTCGGCTTTTTGATATGGTATCAGAGCCTGGTGTCTAGCTGGCTTGGATTTTTTTTCCCATCCAGGATTTACCTCTCCGATCGTGACTGTGGGCTCCTTTCGATGTGTTTCTACTTCCTGACTCTGGCAGGTTTTTCTTCTTCGGTCGTCGGCAGCGTGAGTGTAGGTTCTTTTCGTCGCATTTCTCCTTCGTAACTCTAGGTGGTAATTCCTTCACGCTTCTTTGGATTGGTAATTTAGCTTGATTGGTTTGAATTTCTTGGATTTTTGTGAATTTTCGGCCGACACTTTCACTGCTTCTGGTTGGGTTCATCGAGTTCATTGTCCTGGTCAACAATTTGTGTTATTTTAGGGACGGGTTTAATAATTATTCTGGTCAGCAACTTGTTTGGTTTACTGTTGAGCACTTGGTTGGTCAGGGTTTATATATTTAAGGGAGTCATTTTGTTCATCATGTCTTCAGATAATTTAGATTCTTTTCATATCCGATTTAATGGTAAAAATTACTCTGCATGGGAGTTTCAATTTCAATTATTTGTCAAGAGAAAAGAGCTGTGGGTTCATCTTGATGGAAGTAGTCCTGCCCGTAAAGACGTGGAGGCTTTGTCTAAGTGGAAAATCAAGGATTCTCGAGTTATGACTTGGATCCTTGGTTCAATTGAGCCTCACCTTGTTCTCAATCTGAGATCGTATAAAACTGCTGCTGATATGTGGAACTATCTTAGTAAGGTATACAAATAGGATAACATGGCTCGAAGGTTTCAATTGGAATATGAGTTAGCTAAGTATACACAAGGAAGTCTCTCAATTGAGGAATATTTTTCTGGTTTTCAAAATCTTTGGACTGAATATTCAGACATTGTTTATGCTACTGTCCCCGCTGACGCTCTATCTGCTGTTCAAACTGTGCATGAGACAAGTAAGAGAGATCAATTCCTAATGAAACTACGTTCTGACTTTGAAGTTGCACGTTCTAATCTGATGAATCGTCATCAAATACCATCTTTGGATGATTGTTTGGGTGAACTCTTTCATGAGGAGCAACATATTATCACTTAGGCTGCTATGGAACATGGTGTTGCTGTTAGTTCTCCTATTACTGTAACATGTACAATATAAGGAAAGAATAAAGGTCGAGACATACGTGCTATTCAGTGCTCTAGTTGTAAAGCTTTTGGTCATATTGCTCGAGATTGTCCTAAGAAGTATTGTAAGTACCGCAAGAAACAGGGTCATCACATCTCCGTTTGTCCCATTCACCCTGAAAGGAAGCATAGTGTTGCATATCATGTCTCCAC
>NW_019263568.1:1024-5285 GCF_002742605.1 Olea europaea var. sylvestris | reverse complement strand
AAAATGTGGGAAAGAAAGGAATATGTTTTAGAAAGGTAACACCAGCTAACACGAGATACTTGTTAAGACTTGGACAGTATTATCGATACCCTTTTTGTTGATGAAAGTAACCTAGAAAATTATATTTTAAGGATTTGGGATCTAATTTAGTTACTTGGAGATGAACATCATGTTAGCAGGATAATTATGACATGATATTCTGTGATTAGTGTATATACCATATTTGGTTAACATGACTTGTGAAACGGCTGATTTTCAGTCATGTAATGATGTAATAGGTTATTCCAAGCCTTGTAATTAGCAAAATTCTATACATTTAATGAAGGGAACTCTCAAATGAAGAGGCATTCAAAATAGAAATCATTGAGTTTGACATGGTATTAGAGCCCTCGATCTACGAGGACTCTTCTGGTAGCGGTAATTTCTTGGCTTCTACAGTAAATACAGCTCTTGGTTTCAGGACTCACCTGGGGGATCATTTCATAGTGGTAGTCATCGATTTTTGGAGTTTTCGTGTCGGTGAATTGGCTACCGGCGACTTTCGTGGCGGAGTCTTCATAGAATCAACAGGTTCCAGCGTCCTGTGTCGGGAGGCGCACGCGTCTAGGAGTAGGGACTTCTTCGTGGTGAAATCAACAAATTCCGACGTCTTGGAGTTGAAGAGCATGGATCGCAACTGTATTAGGTATCTATCGAGATATCATAAGATTGGGTTGTCTGAAAAAAGGGCCTACCTCTGATTTCCTTTCTATTTGGGCCAAATTAATTGGGCTTGGAAGTTTTGGGGCTATTCTTGAAGTTCCTTTATATTTGGGCCAAATTAATTGGGCTTCAAAGTTTTGGCTTAATTTTGGAGTTGCTGGTTAATACTAACTCAATTGGACTTAGGTTCTATTTTTTAACAAAGTCTATTGGAAATTCAGATTTTTTTGGCGTAAAATTCATGGGTAAAAATTATTCTACCTGGAAATTTCAATTCCGTTTATTCGTCACTGAGAAAGAATTGTGGGTCACATCGATGGGGGTGATTCTGCTCCCACAGATCCTAAAGAATTGGCTACCTGGAAAATTAAGGATGCTCGTGTTATGACTTGGATTTTAGGGTTCATTGACCCTATGATTGTTCTGAATCTAAGGCCCTATAAGACTGCTAAGAGTATGTGGGAATATTTGAAAAAAGTTTACCATCAAGACAATACAGTATGACGATTTTAATTGGAATCTGAAATTTCAGTGACAATTTAGGGAAATCTTGAAATTTGGTGACCTACTGGAAACTTTTGGCAAAGTTCGGTGATTATTTAAGAAAGTTTTGAAGGTTAATGACATCCTGGAAACTTTTGGCAAAGTTCAGTGGCTATTTGGGTAATTACAATTATTACAAAGATTATCTCAGGAAATCTTTCACAAAATCTTCAATAACTAATCAACTATCAAATAAAGGAGCATTCCATTTTACAACCACAACCGTGTGAACAATAGTCACCTCCCTATGGGTCATTTCCTTCCAACAAATCTGACAGCCCAATGTCAGTCTCCTCACTACTAAACTAATCATCTGCAGCACAATGAGTTCTTGGCCATCCACATGTAACTGTTACCCTTGAACGTGCACACTAGATGAGGTTATTATCCTATTTAAAATAAGATAAGTCGGATCAAAGATACATTTCTAACTAACCTTAGTTTACAAGATATATATCATTTATATCTTTCACATTCAATACTTGACCAATTTTTTGTATTTGATGGCATGAAGAATTTCCAGTCAGTCGACCACAAATTATACAGATGACGACAAGGCTAAAAGTTCACTACCATTCTTGTTTAATACCTCAGCATTCCACCCCTACATACAAAAGGGTAGTGGCTGACACCATCAACCTCTTGTAAAAATTATAGCCTATATAATTATAGTACAATTAGGATAAAATCATGATAGAAAACTAGAATTCCCTAAAACAAGGAATGACTTCCAATGCATATTAAAAACATAAATAAATTTCGTACTGGCAATTTGATATATCATCAATCTTTTTGCTGGAAATAAAAACTGTTTTTCAAATGATGCTGAGGAAAGGTCACATATATAGCAGAGCATGCATGACACTAAAGATTATGAGAAAAAAATCAGAGCTGGTTAAATTTGATATAAATAGCATTGTTCACTTTAAAACTACTGGTGTAGAAGCAGCTGGAGGAAGAAGAGGAGATAACATGCACAGAGAAATACTTTGTGGCTTGCTGGTAATTTTGTAGAGAAAGATAAGAGGTCTACTTTTCGTTCCATGAATGCAAAACATATATATTACCATTCAATTCTCCTTAATCTGCTTTGAACAAGTAGATTCATTTGAGAGACAAAAAATAGAACAAGTAAACAAAAATTCTCATTACGTCATTCTTCATCCAACATGCAAAATCCTTTCTAGCTAATTTCTTCATCGGAAAGGAAAAATGGCTTATGTGAGTATGCACAGCAGATAAACATATACAATTTAAAAGAAGAAGGCAACTAGAAATTATACCTCTTTCTCATGAAAGCATATTTTTCATTCTCGCATATGGACTTGTAAACATTTATAAGTAGGTGACTGTTAGCATCCTTAAGTACCTAATGGGGATGAAATCATAAGAATTTCCTAAACTCATGGACTCAATAATAAAATATGCAAATGTAAAGGGGGGAAATCAATCACCTTGGACACTAATGGTAACGCCTCTAGAGCCGTTTTCAGAAGAATAATGCTTGATATCAGAATTTGGCTCTTCCGTGAATTGTCAAGGGCCAAAACTTCATTGGTAACCCTTTTTGGTTTGAAGCAGAAATGACACAGAACCCTATCTGGATATGGAGCAAGAGATTGTGTGCATCAGACAAAATACAGTAGTAGTCAGCCATTGAGAAGTATAAGATGCATAAATTCTATTCTTTCTGATTGTATTCGTACACTTACCTATTTCTTTTGGAAACTTACGAAGAGCCTGAGACAAGCCAAAGAACAGCTGCTCATTGCTCATCAACTCATCCTGGAGTTATATTCGGTTGAAAACAAATCAGGACTTGATAGAATGCATTTTTATTTTATGGACCATGTAAATATGAAAAATTAGTTTTATAGAACTAGTCAACTTATTATTTGCTAGTTCATGTAAACAAGTATTAGATAAAACAGAATAGTTCAAATTCTAATATTTGAGGATAAACAAGATTACATGGGAAGAACGTAGACTAACGTCTTTCAAGTCACAGAACAAAGTACCACCATCATATGCAGAACCAAAAGTTGACTTATGTGATGATGCAAAACCCATTTCAATACATAAGACACATATCAAAACTTATTAAACATGAGAAATTAAATCATGGACAAGCAATCGAATAACAGCAGAAAATTGCAAGTAAGTAGACTGGATAAGCATAAACAGTCATTTTGATTACATCTACAGCTAAAATTGTGAATTTACTCTTATTCAAACTTCCCCACCTTACATTCTAGTTCATGGTTTTTTTTTTTTTTCTTTTTTTCAGAAAGGTTGTACATCTTTTCCAGCTTTGGAGAATAAACTTAAAAAATCAAACGAAGCCGCCCTCCTTTTGTAGGATAACATTCATAATTAATTCTTGTTTAGGTGAGTGAATCCTATAGTGGTAAGTATTATCACCACAGAGTAGAATTTCCATATTGGCAATTACTGGAGAGCCGGGTTGATTTTATGCTACATTCATGATTAAATATTCAAGAATACTTCTTCAATTCAAAAAGATAGTATAGGTTTGGATTAAATCTGTTACTGAGGACCACGCCAACACTGACCAAGCAATCCAGTCGAGCATTTATAGTCTCAATATCTTTCAGAGGCTGCAAAAGATTGGCTCGCAAAAGTCTAGTCCTGCAGCAATCTAGAAATATCAGATTTTTCTACAATAAGGCAAACATGGCATCATATCCTGTGGGCACACATAAACTTACATCGGCAGAGATGAAGATCCCATTGCCAAGCTGTGGCATTTATTATTTTTTTTATACATACATCTAAGACAGAAGTATTGATTTATTACACAAACCCATTATGCTCATAAATTCTTTACGCATAAAGTCAGCAGAACTGCTAGCAATATAATGTCGAGAAAGTCTTCAACAATTAAAAATTTTCTTTACAAAGCAATGTAATTTGTATGCTGTTTGAAACTTGCATTGCTAGCAGTCCTCTATCATATATTTAAGCATGACTTTCTTCCTTATTGAGGAACTCTTTA
>NW_019263568.1:0-622 GCF_002742605.1 Olea europaea var. sylvestris | reverse complement strand
TCCCCCTTTTACGAATACGACAATAAAAAGAGAAAGCAGAAACACAATACTTAAAAATAAATAAAAATTATACCCTTCCAACCTAATAAATACGGTAGCATTTCCATACATCGAGTATGACCAAAAGAAAGATGATAAAGTTGACAATTAGAATAATACCTAGTAGCATCAATATTCATGTGGTCGAATGAGCCATTAAAAGTAACCTGAAACAGATATTATTGCCTCCCCCTTTTACGAATACGACAATAAAAAGAGAAAGCAGAAACACAATACTTAAAAATAAATAAAAATTATACCCTTCCAACCTAATAAATACGGTAGCATTTCCATACATCGAGTATGACCAAAAGAAAGATGATAAAGTTGACAATTAGAATAATACCTAGTAGCATCAATATTCATGTGGTCGAATGAGCCATTAAAAGTAACCTGAAACAGATATTATTGCACAACCAAAGAAATTCTTATAAACAAGAACACCTTGATTAAACTGGCAATATAGTGAAGTTAACATTACAAGACTTTCATAGGTGCATAGAAATCAAAGAGAAAAGTTAAGCGCCATAACTCTTTTGAAGAAATACTTTCAATTGTCCATATGATTAAAAAAAATGTTTTT
>NW_019263567.1:0-15138 GCF_002742605.1 Olea europaea var. sylvestris | reverse complement strand
CCAAATTTCAGCCAATTTCGACACAGTCGAGAAAAATGACGAAATTGCCCTCGGCGCGATTTTTGTTCCCGATAAACCTGTCATATTTGAGCCAATTCCGACACAGTTGGGAAAAATGACGAAATAGCCACCGGCGCGATTTTTATTTCCGATCAAACTCCCAAATTTCAGCCAATTCCGACGCAGTCATGAAAAATGACGAAATTACACCCGGCTCGATTTTTGTTCCCGATCAACCTGTCAAAATTGAGCCCATTCCGACACAGTAGCGAAAAATGACGAAATAGCCCCCGGCGCGATTTTTGTTTCCGATCAACCTGTTAAATTTAAGCCCATTCCGACATCGTCCAGAAAAATGACGAAATTGCCCCCGGCGCGATTTTTGTTCCCGATAAACCTGTCAAATTTGAGCCCACTCCGACACAGTCGAGAAAAATCACGAAATAGTCGACGGCGCGATTTTTATTTCCGATCAAACTCCCAAATTTCAGCCAATTCCGACACAGTCGAGAAAAATGACGAAATTGCCCCCGACGAGGATTTTGTTTCCTATCAACAAGTTAAATTTTAGCCAATTCCGACACAGTCGCGAAAAATGACGAAATTACACCCGGCGCGGTTTTTGTTCCCGATAAACCTGTCAAATTTGAGCCCATTCCGACGCAGTCGGGAAAAATGACGAAATTGCCGCGGGATCGATTTTTATTTCCAATCAAACTAAAAAATTTCAGCCAATTTGGACACAGTCGAGAAAAATGACGAAATTGCCATCGGCGCGGTTTTTTTTCCGATCAACCAGTCAAATTTAACCAATTCCGACACAGCCGCGAAAAATGACGAAATTACACTCGGCGCTATTTTTGTTCCCGATCAACCTGTCAAATTTGAGCCCATTCCAACACAGTCGAGAAAAATGACGAAATTACCGCCGGCACGATTTTTATTTCCGATCAAACGGCTAAATTTCAGCCAATTCCGACACAGTCGAGAAAAATAACGAAATTGCCCCCGGCGAGGTTTTTGTTCCCGATCAACCTGTCAAATTTGAGCCCATTCCGACACAGTCGAGAAAAAAGACGAAATTGCCGCCGGCGCGATTTTTATTTACGATCAAACTGCCAAATTTCAGCAAATTTCGACACAGTCGAGAAAAATGATGAAATTGCCCCCGGCGCTATTTTTGTTTCAGATCAAACCTGTCAAATTTGAGCCCATTCCGACACGGTCGAGAAAAATGACGAAATTGCCCCCGGCGCGATTTTTGTTTCAGATCAAACTGCCAAATTTCAGCAAATTCCGACACAGTCGAGAAAAATGACGAAATTGCCCCCGGCGCGATTTTTGTTTTCGATCAACAAGTCAAATTTCAGCCAATTCCGACACAGTCGCGAAAAATGACGAAATTACGCCCGGCGCGATTTTTGTTCCCGATAAACCTGTCAAATTTGAGCCCATTCCGACATAGTCGAGAAATACGATGAAATTGCCGTCGGCGCGAGTTTTATTTCCGATCAAACTCCCAACTTTCAGCCAATTCCGACACAGTCAAGAAAATTGACGAAATTACACCCGGCGCGATTTTGGTTCACGATCAACCTGTCAAATTTGAGCCCATTCCGATATAGTCGCGAAAAATGACGAAATTGCCCCAGCGCGATTTTTGTTTCCGATCAACCTGTTAAATTTCAGCCCATTCCGACATCGTGGAGAAAAATGACGAAATTGCCCCCGGCGCAATTTTTGTTCCGGATCAACCTGTCAAATTTGAGCCCATTCCGGCACAGTCGAGAAAAATGACGAAATTGCCGCCGGGGCGATTTTTATTTCCGATCAAACTTCCAAATTTCAGCCAATTCCGACACAATCGAGAAAAATGACGAAATTGCCCTCGGCGCGGTTTTTGTTTCCAATCAACCAGTCAAATTTTAGCCAATTCCGACACAGTCGTGAAAAATGACGAAATTAAACCCGGCGCTATTTTTTTTCCCGATCAACCTGTCAAATTTGAGCCCATTCCGACACAATCGAAAAAAATGGCGAAATTGCCCCCAGGGCGATTTTTATTTCGGATCAAACTGCCAAATTTCAGCCAATTCCGACACAGTCGAGAAAAATGACGAAATTGCCCACGACGCGATTTTTGTTTCCTATCAACAAGTCAAATTTTAGCCAATTCCGACACAGTGGCGAAAAATGACGAAAATACCCCCGGCGCGATTTTTGTTCCCGATAAACCTGTCAAATTTGAGCCCATTCCGACACAGTCGAAAAAAATGACGAAATTGCCGCCGGCGCGATTTTTATTTCCGATCAAAGTGAAAAAAAATAAGCCAATTCCGACACAGTCGAGAAAAATGACGAAATTACCGTCGGCGCGGTTTTTATTTCCGATCAACCAGTCAAATATAACCAATTCCGACGCAGTCGCGAAAAATGACGAAATTACACCCGGCACTATTTTTGTTCCCGATCAATCTGTCAAATTTCAGCCCATTCCGACACAGTCGAGAAAAATGACGAAATTACCGCCGGCGCGATTTTTATTTTCGATCAAACGGCCAAATTTCTGCAAATTCCGACATAGTCGAGAAAAATGAAGAAATTACCCCCGGCACTATTTTTGTTCCCGATGAACTTTCAAATTTGAGCCCATTCGGACACAGTCGAGAAAATGACGAAATTACCGCCGGTGCGATTTTTATTTCCGATCAATCTGCCAAATTTCAGCAAATTCCAACACAGTCGAGAAAAATGACGAAATTACCCACGGCGCGATTTTTGTTTCCGATCAAACTGTCAAATTTGAGCCCATTCCGACACAGTCGAGAAAAATGACAAAATTGCCCCCGGCGCGATTTTTGTTTCCGATCAACAAGTCAAATTTTAGCCAATTCCGACACGGTCGCGAAAAATGACGAAATTACACCCGGCGCGATTTTTGTTCCCGATAAACCTGTCAAATTTGAGCCCATTCCGACACAGTCGAGAAAAATGACGAAATTGCCGTCGGCGCGATTTTTATTTACGATCAAACTACCAAATTTCAGCCAATTCTGACACAGTCAAGAAAAAAGACGAAATTGCCCCAGGCGTAGTTTTTGTTTCCGATCAACCAGTCAAATTTTAGCCAATTCAGACACAGTCGCGAAAAATGACGAAATTACACCCATCGCGATTTTTGCTCCCGATCAACCTGTCAAATTTGAGCCCATTCCAACACAGTCGAGAAAAATGACGAAATTGCCCCCGGTGAGATTTTTATTTAAGATCAAACTGCCAAATTGCAGCCAATTCCGACACAGTCGCGAAAAATGACGAAACTACACCCGGGGCGATTTTCGTTCCCGATAAACCTGTCAAATTTGAGCCCAATCCGACACAGTCGAGAAAAATGACGAAATTGCCGCCAGCCCGATTTTTATTTCCTACCAAACTACCAAATTTTAGCCAATTCCGACACAGTCAAGAAAAATGACGAAATTGCCCCCGGCGCAGTTTTTGTTTCCGATCGACCAATCAAATTTTAGCCAATTCAGGCACAGTCGCGAAAAATGATGAAATTACACCCAGCCCGGTTTTTGCTCCCGATCAACCTGTCAAATTTAAGCCCATTCCGACACAGTCGAGAAAAATGACGAAATAGCCCCAGGTGCGATTTTTATTTCAGATCAAACTGCCAAATTTCAGCCAATTCCGAAACAGTCGAGAAAAATGACAAAATTGCCCCGGCGCGATTTTTGATCCCGATCAACCTGTCAAATTTGAGCCCATTCCGACACATTCGAGAAAAATGACGAAATCGCCGTCGGCGCGATTTTATTTTCGATCAAACTGCAAAATTTCAGGCAATTCCGACACAGCCGAGAAAAATGACGAAATTGCCCCCGGCGCGGTTTTTGTTTCCGATCAAACTGTCATATTTGAGCCCATTCCGACACAGTCGCGAAAAATGACGAAATTACACCCGGCGCGGTTTTTGTTCCCGATCAACCTGTCAAATTTGAGCCCATTCCGACACAGTAGAGAAAAATGACGAAATTGCCCCGGCGCGATTTTTATTTTTGATCAAACTGCCAAATTTCAGCCAATTCCGACACAGTCGCGAAAAATGACGAAATTACACCCGGCGCGATTTTCGTTCCCGATAAACCTGTCAAATTTGAGCCCATTTCGACACAGTCGAGAAAAATGACGAAATTGCCGAGGAAGCGATTTTTATTTCCAATCAAACTGCCAAATTTTAGCCAATTCCGACACAGTCGAGAAAAATGACGAAATTGCCCCCGGCGCAGTTTTTTTTTCCGATCAACCAGTCAAATTTTCGCCAATTCCGACACAGTCGTGAAAAATGACGAAATTAAACCCGGCGCTTTTTTTTTCCCGATCAACCTGTCAAATTTGAGCCCATTCCGACACAATCGAGAAAAATGGCGAAATTGCCCCCAGGGCGATTTTTATTTCGGATCAAACTGCCAAATTTAAGCCAATTCCGACATAGTCGAGAAAAATGACGAAATTGCCCTCGACGCGGTTTTTGTGTTCCTATCAACGAGTCAAATTTTAGCCAATTCCGACACAGTGGCGAAAAATGACGAAAATACACCCGATGCGGTTTTTGTTCCCAATAAACCTATCAAACTTGAGCCCATTCCGACACAGTCGAGAAAAATGATAAAATTGCCGCCGGCGCGATTTTTATTTCCGATCAAACTGAAAAAAATAAATCAATTCCGACACAGTCGAGAAAAATGACGAAATTATCGTCGGCGCGGTTTTTGTTTCCAATCAACCAGTCAAATATAACCAATTCCGACACAGTCGCGAAAAATGACGAAATTACACCCGGCGCTATTTTTGTTCCCGATCAACCTATCAAATTTCAGCCCATTCCGACACAGTAGAGAAAAATGACGAAATTGCCGCCGGCGCGATTTTTATTTTCGATCAAAAGGCCAAATTTCTGCAAATTCCGACATAGTCGAGAAAAATGACGAAATTACCCCCGGCGCGATTTTTGTTCCCGATGAACAATCAAATTTGAGCCCATTCCGACACAGTCGAGAAAAATGACGAAATTACCGTCGGTACGATTTTTATTTCCGATCAATTTGCCAAATTTCAGCAAATTCCAACACAGTCGAGAAAAATGATGAAATTACCCCCGGCGCGATTTTTGTTTCCGATCAAACTGTCAAATTTGAGCCCATTCCGACACAGTCGAGAAAAATGACAAAATTGCCCCCGGCGCGACTTTTGTTTCCGATCAACAAGTCAAATTTTAGCCAATTCCGACACGGCCGCGAAAAATGACGAAATTACACCCGGCGCGATTTTTGTTCCCGATAAACCTGTCAAATTTGAGCCCATTCCGACACAGTCTAGAAAAATGACGAATTTGCCGTCGGCGCGATTTTTATTTCCGATCAAACTGCCAAATTTCAGCCAATTCCGACACAGTCAAGAAAAAAGACGAAATTGCCCCAGGCGTAGTTTTTTTTTCCGATCAACCAGTCAAATTTTAGCCAATTCAGACACAGTCGCGAAAAATGACGAAATTACACCCAGCGCGATTTTTGCTCCCGATCAACCTGTCAAATTTGAGCACATTCCGACACAGTCGAGAAAAATGACGAAATTGCCCCCGGTGAGATTTTTATTTAGATCAAACTGCCAAATTGCAGCCATTTGCGACACAATCGCGAAAAATGACGAAACTACACCCGGGGCGATTTTCGTTCCCGATAAACCTGTCAAATTTGAGCCCATTCCGACACAGTCGAGAAAAATGACGAAATTACCGCCAGCCTGATTTTTATTTCCTGTCAAACTGCCAAATTTCAGCCAATTCCGACACAGTCAAGAAAAATGACGAAATTGCCCCCGGCGCAGTTTTTGTTTCCGATCGACCAGTCAAATTTTAGCCGATTCAGACACAGTCGAGAAAAATGACGAAATTGCCCCAGGTGCGAATTTTATTTCAGATCAAACTGCCAATTTCAGCCAATTTCGACACAGTCGAGAAAAAAGACGAAATTGCCCCCAGCGCGATTTTTGGTCCCGATCAACCTGTCAAATTTGAGCCCAATCCGACACAGTCGAGAAAAATGACGAAATCGCCGTCGGCGCGATTTTATTTTCGATCAAACTGCCAAATTTCTGGCAATTCCGACACAGCCGAGAAAAATGACGAAATTGCCCCCGGCGCGGTTTTTGTTTCCGATCAAACTGTCATATTTGAGCCCATTCCGACACAGTCGCGAAAAATGACGAAATTACACCCGGCGCGGTTTTTGTTCCCGATCAACCTGTCGAATTTGAGCCCATTCCGACACAGTAGAGAAAAATGACGAAATTGCCCCGGCGCGATTTTTATTTTTGATAAAACTGCCAAATTTCAGCCAATTTCGACACAGTCGCGAAAAATGACGAAATTACACCCGGCGCAATTTTCGTTCCCGATAAACCTGTCAAATTTGAGCCCATTTCGACACAGTCGAGAAAAATGACGAAATTGCCGACGAAGCGATTTTCATTTTAGATCAAACTGCCAAATTTCAGCAAATTTCGACACAGTCGAGAAAAATGACGAAATTGCCCCCGGCGCGATTTTTGTTCCCGATAAACCTGTCAAATTTGAGCCCATTCCGACACAGTCGAGAAAAATGACGAAATAGCCGCCTGCGCAATTTTTATTTCCGATCAAACTCCCAAATTTCAGCCAATTCCGACGTAGTCGAGAAAAATGACGAAATTGCCCCCGGCACGGTTTTTGTTTCCGATCAACCAGTTAAATTTTAGCCAATTCCGACACAGTCGCGAAAAATGACGAAATTACACCCGGCGCGATTTTTGTTCCCGATCAACCTGTCAAATTTGAGCCCATTCCGACACAGTCGAGAAAAATGACGAAATTACCGCCGGCGCGATTTTTCTTTCCGATCAAACGGCCAAATTTCAGGCAATTTCGACGCAGTCGAGAAAATGACGAAATTGCCCCCGGCGTGATTTTTGTTTCCGATCAACAGGTCAAATTTTAGCCAATTCCGACATATTCGAGAAAAATGACGAAATTACCCCCGGCGCTGTTTTTGTTCCCGATCAACCTGTCAAATTTGAGCCCATCCCGACACAGTCGAGAAAAATGACGAAATTGCCGCCTGTGCGATTTTTATTTCCGATCAAACTGCCAAATTTCAGCAAATTCCAACACAGTCGCGAAAAATGACAAAATTGCCCCCGGCGCGATTTTTGTTTCCGATCAACGAGTCAAATTTTAGCCAATTCCGACACGGTCTCGAAAAATGACGAAATTACACCCGACGCGATTTTTGTTCTCGATAAACCTGTCAAATTTGATCCCATTTCGACACAGTCGAGAAAATTGACGAAATTGTCGTCGGCGCGATTTTTATTTCCAATCAAACTGCCAAATTTCAGCCAATTCCGACACAGTCAAGAAAAAAGACGAAATTGCCCCAGGCGTAGTTTTTGTTTCCGATCGACCAGTCAAATTTTAGCCGATTCAGACACAGTCGCGAAAAATGACGAAATTACACCCAGCCCGGTTTTGGCTCCCGATCAACCGGTCAAATTTAAGCCCATTCCGACACAGTGGAGAAAAATGACGAAATTGCCCCAGGTGCGATTTTTATTTCGGATCAAACTGCCAAATTTCAGCCAATTCCGACACAGTCGAGAAAAATGACGAAATTGCCCCCGGCGCGATTTTTGTTCCCGATCAACCTGTCAAATTTGAGCCCATTCCGACACTGTCGAGAAAAATGACGAAATCGCCGTCGGCGCGATTTTTATTTCCGATCAAACTGCCAAATTTCAGGCAATTCCGACACAGTCTAGAAAAATGACGAAATTGCCCCCGGCACGATTTTTGTTTCCGATCGACCAGTCATATTTGAGCCCATTCCGACACAGTCGCGAAAAATGACGAAATTACACCCAGCCCGATTTTTGCTCCCGATCAACCTGTCAAATTTGAGCCCATTCCGACACAGTCGAGAAAAATGACGAAATTGCCCCGGCGCGAGTTTTATTTTTGATCAAACTGCCAAATTTCAGCCAATTCCGACACAGTCGCGAAAAATGACGAAATTACACCTGGGGCGATTTTCGTTCCCGATAAAAGTGTCAAATTTGAGCTCATTTCGACACAGTCGAGAAAAATGACGAAATTGCCGACGAAGCGATTTTTATTTCCGATCAAACTGCCAAATTTCAGCCAATTCCGACACAGTCGAGAAAAATGACGAAATTGCCCCAGGCGTAGTTTTTGTTTCCGATCAACCAGTCAAATTTTAGCCAATTCAGACACAGTCGCGAAAAATGACGAAATTACACCCAGCCCGATTTTTGCTCCCGGTCAACCTGTCAAATTTAAGCCCATTCCGACACAGTCGAGAAAAATGACGAAATTGCCCGAGGTGCGATTTTTATTTCGGATCAAACTGCCAAATTTTAGCCAATTCCGACACAGTCGAGAAAAATGACGAAATTGCCTCCGGCGCGATTTTTGTTCCCGATCGACTTGTCAAATTTGAGCCCATTCCGACACTGTCGAGAAAAATGACGACATCGTCGTCGGCGCGATTTTTATTTCCGATCAAACTGCCAAATTTCAGGCAATTCCGACACAGTTGAGAAAAATGACGAAATTGCCCCCGGCGCGGTTTTTGTTTCCGATCGACCAGTCATATTTGAGCCCATTCCGACACAGTCGCGAAAAATGACGAAATTAGACCCAGGCCGATTTTTGCTCCCGATCAACCTGTCAAATTTGAGCCCATTCCGACGCAGTCGAGAAAAATGACGAAATTGCCCCGGCGCGATTTTTATTTTTGATCAAACTGCCAAATTTCAGCCAATTTCGACACAGTCGCGAAAAATGACGAAATTACACCCGACGCGATTTTCGTTCCCGATAAACCTATCAAATTTGAGCTCATTTCGACACAGTCGAGAAAAATGACGAAATTGCCGACGAAGCAATTTTTATTTTCGATCAAACTGCCAAATTTCTGGCAATTCCGACACAGTCGAGAAAAATGACAAAAATTGCCCCCGGCGCAGTTTTTGTTTCCGATCAACCAGTCAAATTTTAGCCAATTCCGACACGGTCGCGAAAAATGACAAAATTACACCCGGCGCGATTTTTGTTCCCGATCAACCTGTAAAATTTGAGCCCATTCCGACATAGTCGAGAAAAATGAGGAAATTGCCCCCGGCGCGATTTTCATTTTAGATCAAACTGCCAAATTTCAGCCAATTCCGACACAGTCGAGAAAAATGACGAAATTGCCCCCGGCGCGATTTTTGTTCCCGATAAACCTGTCAAATTTTAGCCCATTTCGACACAGTCGAGAAAAATGACGAAATAGCCGCCTGCGCAATTTTTATTTCCGATCAAACTCCCAAATTTCAGCAAATTTCGATGCAGTCGAGAAAAATGACGAAATTGCCCCCGGCGCGATTTTTGTTTCCGATAAACCAGTTAAATTTTAGCCAATTCCGATACAGTCGCGAAAAATGACGAAATTACACCCGGCGCGATTTTTGTTCCCGATCAACCTGTCAAATTTGAGCCCATTCTGACACAGTCGTGAAAAATGAAGAAATTGCCCCCGACACGATTTTTGTTCCCGATTAACCTGTCAAATTTGTGCCCATTCCGACACAGTCGTTAAAAATGGCGAAACTGCCGCCGGCGCGATTTTGGTTTCCGTTCAACCTGTCAAATTTTAGCCCATTCCTACACAGTCGCGAAAAATGACGAAATTGCCCGAGGCGCGGTTTTTGTTCCCGATCAACCTGTCAAATTGAGCCCATTCCGACACAGTCGCGAAAAGTGACGAAATTGCCCCCGGCGCGATTTTTGTTTCCGATCAACCTGGAAAATTTCAGCCCATTCCGACATCGTCGCGAAAAATAACGAAATTGCCCCAGGCGCGATTTTTGTTTCCGATCAACTTGTCAAATTGGAGCCCATTCCGACAGTCTAGAAAAATGACGAAATTGCCCCCGACGCGATTTTTATTTCAGATCAAACTGCCAAATTTCAGCCAATTTCGACACAGTCGAGAAAAATGACGAAATTGCCCCTGCGCGGTTTTTGTTTCCGATCAACCAGTCAAATTTTAGCCAATTCCGACACTGTCGCGAAAAATTACGAAATTGCCCCGGCGCGGTTTTTGTTTCCTATCAACCTGTCAAATTTGAGACCATTCCGACACAGTTGCGAAAAATGACGAAATTGCCCCCGGCGCGATTTTTGTTTCCGATCAACCTGTTAAATTTCAGCCCATTTCGACATCGTCGAGAAAAATGACGAAATTGCCCTCTGCTCGATTTTTGTTTCCGATAAACCAGTCAAATTTTAGCCAATTCCGACACAGTCGTTAAAAATGACGAAATTAAACCCGGCGCTATTTTTGTTCCCGATCAACCTGTCAAATTTGAGCCCATTCCGACACAGTCGAGAAAAATGGCGAAATTGCCCCCGGGGCGATTCTTATTTCAAACCAAACTGCCAAATTTCAGCCAATTCCGACACAGTCGAGAAAAATGACGAAATTACACCCGGCGCGGTTTTTGTTCCCGATCAACCTGTCAAATTTGAGCCCATTCCGACACAGTCGAGAAAAATGACGAAATTGCCGCCGGCGCGAGTTTTATTTCCGATCAAACTGAAAAATTTCAGCCAATTCCGACACAGTTGAGAAAATTGACGAAATTGCCCTCGGCACGATTTTTGTTTCCCATCAACCAGTCAAATTTAACCAATTTCGACACAGTCGCGAGAAATGAGGAAATTACACCCGGCGCTATTTTTGTTCCTGATCAACTTGTCGAATTTGAGCCCATTCCGACACAGTCGAGAAAAATGACGAAATTACCGCCGGCGCAATTTTTATTTCCGATCAAACGGCCAAATTTCAGCCAATTTTGGCACAGTCGAGAAAATGACGAAATTGCCCCCGGCGCGATTTTTGTTTCCGATGAACCAGTCAAATTTTAGCAAATTCCGACACAGTCGCGAAAAATGACGAAAATACACCCGGCGCGGTTTTTGTTCTCGATAAACCTGTCAAATTTGAGCCCATTCCGACACAGTCGAGAAAAATGACGAAATTGCCCCCGGCGCGATTTTTGTTTCCGATCAACAAGTCAAATTTTAGCCAATTCCGACACAGTCGCGAAAAATAACAAAATTACACCCGACGCGGTTTTTGTTCCCGATGAACCAGTCAAATTTGAGCCTATTCCGACACAGTCGCGAAAAATGACGAAATTGCCAGCTTCGCGATTTTTGTTTCCAATCAACCTGTCAAATTTTAGTCCATTCTGATACAGTAGCGAAAAATAACGAAATTGCCCCCGGCGTGATTTTTGTTTCCGATCAACCTGTCAAATTTGAGCCCATTCCGACACAGTCGAGAAAAATGACGAAATTGCCCCCGGCGCGATTTTTATTTCAGATCAAACTGCCAAATTTCAGCCAATTCCGACACAGTCGAGAAAAATGACGAAATTTCCCCCGACGCGAATTTTGTTTCCTATCAACAAGTCAAATTTTAGCCAATTCCGACACAGTCGCGAAAAATGACGAAATTACACCCGGCGCGGTTTTTGTTCCCGATCAACCTGTCAAATTTGAGCCCATTCCGACACAGTCGAGAAAAATGACGAAATTGCCGCCGGCGCGATTTTTATTTCCAATCAAACTGAAAAATTTCAGCCAAATCCGACACAGTCAAGAAAAATGACGAAATTGCCCTCCGCACGATTTTTGTTTCCGATCAACCAGTCAAATTTAACCAATTCCGACACAGTTGCGAGAAATGACGAAATTACACCCGGCGCAATTTTTGTTCCTGATCAACTTGTCGAATTTGAGCCCATTTCGACACAGTCGAGAAAAATGACGAAATTACCGCCGGCGCGATTTTTATTTCCGATCAAACGGCCAAATTTCAGCCAATTTTGACACAGTCGAGAAAATGACGAAATTGCCCCCGGCGCGATTTTTGTTTCCGATCAACCAGTCAAATTTTAACCAATTCCGACACAGTCGCGAAAAATGACGAAAATACACCCGACGCGGTTTTTGTTCTCGATAAACCTGTCAAATTTGAGCCCATTCCGACACAGTCGAGAAAAATGATGAAATTGCCCCCGGCGCGATTTTTATTTCCGATCAAACTGAAAAAAATTAAGCCAATTCCGACACAGTCGAGAAAAATGACGAAATTACCGCTGGCGAGGTTTTTGTTTCCGATCAACCCATCAAATTTAACCAATTTCGACACAGTCGCGAAAAATGACGAAATCACACCCGGCACTATTTTTGTTCCCGATCAACCTGTCAAATTTGAGTCCATTCCGACACAGTCGAGAAAAATGACGAAATTGCCCCCGGCGCGAGTTTTATTTCCGATCAAACTGAAAAATTTCAGCCAATTCCGACAAAGTCGAGAAAAATGACGAAATTGCCCTCGGCACGATTTTTGTTTCCCATCAACCAGTCAAATTTAACCAATTCCGACACAGTCGCGAGAAATGAGGAAATTACACCCGGCGCTATTTTTGTTCCTGATCAACTTGTCGAATTTGAGCCCATTCCAACACAGTCGAGAAAAATGACGAAATTACCGCCGGCGCGATTTTTATTTCCGATCAAACGGCCAAATTTCAGCCAATTTTGACACAGTCGAGAAAATGACGAAATTGCCCCCGGCGCGATTTTTATTTCAGATCAAACTGCCAAATTTCAGCCAATTCCGACACAGTCGAGAAAAATGATGAAATTGCCCCCGACGCGAATTTTGTTTCCTATCAACAAGTCAAATTTTAGCCAATTCCGACACAGTCGCGAAAAATGACGAAATTACACCCGGCGCGGTTTTTGTTCCCGATCAACCTGTCAAATTTGAGCCCATTCCGACACAGTCGAGAAAAATGACGAAATTGCCGCCGGCGCGAATTTTATTTTCGATCAAACGTCCAAATTTCAGCTAATTTCGACATATTCGAGAAAAATGACGAAATTACCCCCGGCGCTGTTTTTGTTCCCGATCAACCTGTCAAATTTGAGCCCATTCCGACACAGTCGAGAAAAATGACGAAATTACCGCCGGTGCGATTTTTATTTCCGATCAATCTCCTAAATTTCAGCAAATTCCAACACAGTCGAGAAAAATGACGAAATTACCCCCGGCGCGATTATTGTTTCCGATCAACCTGTCAAATTTGAGCCCATTCCGACACAGTCGAGAAAAATGACGAAATTGCCGCCGGCGCGATTTTTATTTCCAATCAAACTGAAAAATTTCAGCCAATTCAGACATAGTCAAGAAAAATGACGAAATTGCCCTCGGCACGATTTTTGTTTACGATCAACCAGTCAAATTTGACCAATTCCGACACAGTCGCGAGAAATGACGAAATTACACCCGGCGCAATTTTTGTTCCTGATCAACTTGTCGAATTTGAGCCCATTTCGACACAGTCTAGAAAAATGACGAAATTACCGCCAGCGCGATTTTTATTTCCGATCAAGCGGCCAAATTTCAGACAATTTTGACACAGTCGAGAAAATGACGAAATTGCCCCCGGCGCGATTTTTGTTTCCGATCAACCAGTCAAATTTTAGCCCATTCCGACACAATCGAGAAAAATGACGAAATTGCCGCCGGCGCGATTTTTATTTCCAATCAAACTGAAAAATTTCAGCCCATTCCGACACAGTCGAGAAAAATGACGAAATTGCCCTCGGCGCGATTTTTGTTTCCGATCAACCTGAAAAAAATTAAGCCAATTCCGACACAGTCGAGAAAAATGACGAAATTACCGCTGGCGAGGTTTTTGTTTCCGATCAACCCGTCAAATTTAACCAATTTCGACACAGTCGCGAAAAATGACGAAATTGCCCGCGGCGCGATTTTTGTTTCCGATCAACCTGAAAAAAATTAAGCCAATTCCGACGCAGTCGAGAAAAATGACGAAATTACCCCCGGCACGATTTTTGTTCCCGATGAACCAGTCAAATTTGAGCCCATTCCGACACAGTCGAGAAAAAGGACGAAATTGCCCCCGGCGCGGTTTTTGTTTCCGATCAACCCGTCAAATTTAACCAATTTCGACACAGTCGCGAAAAATGACGAAATTGCCCGCGGCGCGATTTTTGTTTCCGATCAACCTGAAAAAAATTAAGCCAATTCCGACGCAGTCGAGAAAAATGACGAAATTACCCCCGGCACGATTTTTGTTCCCGATGAACCAGTCAAATTTGAGCCCATTCCGACACAGTCGAGAAAAATGATGAAATAGCCCCCGGCGCGATTTTTATTTCAGATCAAACTTCCAAATTTCAGCCAATTCCGACACAGTCGAGAAAAATGACAAAATTGCCCACGACGCGAATTTTGTTTCCTATCAACAAGTCAAATTTAGCCAATTCCGACACAGTCGCGAAAAATGAAGAAAATACACCCGGCGCGGATTTTGTTCCCGATCAACCTGTCAAATTTGAGCCCATTCCGACACAGTCGAGAAAAATGACGAAATTGCCGCCGGCGCGATTTTTATTTCCAATCAAACTGAAAAATTTCAGCCAATTCAGACACAGTCAAGAAAAATGACGAAATTGCCCTCGGCACGATTTTTGTTTCCGATCAACCAGTCAAATTTAACCAATTCCGACACAGTCGCGAGAAATGACGAAATTACACCCGGCGCAATTTTTGTTCCTGATCAACTTGTCGAATTTGAGCCCATTTCGACACAGTCGATAAAAATGACGAAATTACCGCCGGCGCGATTTTTATTTCCGATCAAGCGGCCAAATTTCAGCCAATTTTGACACAGTCGAGAAAATGACGAAATTGCCCCCGGCGCGATTTTTGTTTCCGATCAACCAGTCAAATTTTAGCCCTTTCCGACACAATCGAGAAAAATGACGAAATTGCCGTCGGGGCGATTTTTATTTCCAATCAAACTGAAAAATTTCAGCCAATTCAGACACAGTCAAGAAAAATGACGAAATTTTCCCTCGGCGCGATTTTTGTTTCCGATCAACCTGTCAAATTTGAGCCCATTCCGACACAGTCGAGAAAAATGACGAAATTG
>NW_019263566.1:9329-15155 GCF_002742605.1 Olea europaea var. sylvestris | reverse complement strand
AGGCGACGCATGGGGTGGCGCGTGAGGCCCACGCGCAGAGGAAAGAAGCCACGCGTGAGGGCACGTGAAGCATTTTCTGGCGACAGTCCCTTCAAGCAGTTTGTTCCTTATATTATTTCTGACATTTTTCGTGTTGAAAATTTTCTGTTTCAAGGTACGCAGAAGAATCTGGACAGCGTTGTTCTTCGGCGTTTGGGACTCGATCGTGATTTTTTGGTTGCTGCAATTTTCAGAGACTTTAGGACGAATAGTGGTGGTCCTAAAGTGATAAATTCGCAACTCTCATAATTTACGGACTCAGATAGGTCCGCTCTGGTATATTGGCTTAACTTAGTTTAAATTTCAGCATTAGCAGATCATCGTGTGGGGTGATCGTTAGGATTGGGGGTTGTCATTGCTTGGCAACCATTGCTTGTGCTAGAAAATTTAAGAATTATTTGTTCTGTTTTTGAAGTGTTGAGTTTTGATTGCAAGTTGGTAGTTGATTTTGTGTTTTACCTGTCATATAGTCACCGTGTGAGACTTGTTGCGTGGAAATTCGAATTTTTGTTTACATACCTTCATGTTGCATTGATTTTCCTATTAGAACACCTGGACTTGACCCGTTCGAACATTCCCTTGATCTAAGATCGTGAATCTTACGAAACCCTGGGAATCTGGAACGGTGTATATTGCGGCCGTAGGATAACTTTATGTGACCTATCTGTGCTTTTGGTTGTTCTAATTTTTAAAAATGTCTTCACGCTTTGAAGTTGGAATTTTTAATGGGAAAGGGGATTTTTCAATTTGGTAACAAAAGATGAAGGGTATTTTGGTCCAACTAAAAGTTTCAAAGGCCATAGATGACAAATTTTCTGCAAATTTAACAGAATTACAAAAAGAAGAGTATGATGAACTTGCATACACTTCAATTATTTTACACATGTCTGATACTATTTTGAGAAAAGTAGGAAAACTAGATTCTACAAAATAACTTTAGGAAAAGTTGGATTCTACAAAACAACTTTAGGAAAAGTTGGAGGACTTATATTTGCTTAAATCAACTCCTAATAAATTGTACTTGTTTGAACGATTTTTCAGCTTTAAAATGGATCCTTCAAAGGATCTTGATGATTATGTGGATATCTTTAACAAGTTAGTTCAAGACATCGTTAATTGTGATGAAGAGGTATCTGAAACGTATAAGGATATTATCTTGCTTAATTCCATGTCCGAATCATATAGGGAAGTTAAGAATGTAATTAAGTACGGTAGGAACACCTTAATACCCGAGATTGTCATGGACTCACTTAGGAGTAAGAAGATGGAGATTAAGACAGAAAAGGAGGATAATAGGAGTGGCGAGTTACATATGATGAGGAATAGAATGAAGTTTAAGCAGATAAATTTAGGTAGAACTCAAGACAGTAGTGATTCGAGTAGTGACTCGAGTGATGATGGTAGTAAGAAGAAGGGCAAGGGATGAGACAAGTCTAGTGGTAGAAGGTGTTACAGTTGTGGTAAGTTTGGACACTTTATTAGGGACTATCCCAAGAAGAAAGATAAGCTGAAGGGTAAGATGAGAGGTGAGACGAATTTAGTTGAGGGGTCGAGTTATGACCCCAGTGAGATTTATTAAGTGTAAACCTAGTAACTGCATATGCATCTGTGTGTGATCCTTTCTGCATGTATGTGAGTGTCTAAATTTTGTTGCATGATTATCTGCTACATTTCAATGTGTTTAATATGTGCATTTGCATGAATTTGAGACATTAGGATTACTTGGTGTAATTGCTTGCATGCATAGTGGGTTAGGATGCATTAGCAGTGTGTTGCGTGTCTTTTGGTGAGGTAGAAAATAGATACCTAGGGGTACATGGTGGTTTGTACCGAGGATGTGGAGTATGACATTTGGATCACGAGTGGAGATGTGATCAAATGTCTATGATCCTTTATCTGGAAAGAGACCCTGATCAGGTGGAGTGTGAGAGAGGCATTTCTATCACTTCTGTTAGGTGGAGACCCATTATCCACGTAGGTTGGGAGAAGTGATGTGGAGATAGAGGATTATCCCGTGGACTTAGGATCTATTGTGACTTACCAGTTAGTTATGAGTTGAGTGATCTGTCTAGTGAGTTTGGTGGGCGATGAGAGGAGATATGTGTTCTCGAGGTGTGAGCAACACGGAATGGGATAGGGTAAGTGTAGTGAGATCTTTTCTTAGGGTCATTTATGCATGTGTTGCATATGTGGTTGACCGTGGTTTGATTGACTTGGTGTTAATCTATGGTTCTATGTGAACGTGTTTCTGAAAAGATCTGTGTATGTTATCCTATAGTATATTGTCATCGCATGTGTATTTGCTCTTGATTGTTTACTGTTAAATATTTGCTTCTACTTGGGTGTTTTTTGACCTTAGCCCCAGTGAGTACATGGAGCAGGTATGGTATGTGTTTCAAGTTGGAAACACGAGATAAGGTCTGTGATCCAATTTTATTAGCTACCTTGATTATGCAAGTGTTAACTATATGTTTTAATTGCTTGAAGATTTATTGGGAATCAAGGTGGAAACTTATTGGGTTTTTGGTACCCAATAAATTTCGGGTTATAATGTTAACGTGGGTTAACATTATTTCATAGGCATAGGCCGATGAATGAAATAAGTCCAACAACCAAGTCCATGAGCTACACCCGGCCCAATTGTATTCCTTATGGATGGCTTGAATCTTGGCCCGTTTACTCATTTAATGGCCCAACTTAAAGCCTAACCCTATAATATATATTTGGTTATAACCCTAGCCACTTTCATATGATGATTGTGTGACTTTGAGAGAAGAAATAGTGAATCTCGGTTGCCCCCTTTTGTGTGAGAAAAAAGGTGTCCAGAAGTGTCCAGAACGCTTGTATAACGTGTGCAATTGGTGGTTCTTTCATAGTATACCTTTGTGGTGTCTTCTCCTAGCTTTTGTGGCCATAAATCATCATCATTTCTTGTCTTACGTGGGTAAGATTGCATAGCAACCAAGGTGAATTAATTGGTTGTGGTTTGGAACCGATTGGACTGGTTGTTGGTTGAAAAAGGTGCGTTGGACTGAGTTTGAAAAACTACTGTTTGAAGATCCTTTTGAGAGAGTTGCCGCAACAGAAATATCACATCGTATCATAAGATACTCAAACTCCATAATGTAATCTTCTATGGTGAGTTCCTTTTGTGTGAAATTGTGGAAACGAATGAAGGCATCTTGTCTATAACTTCTGGATAAAATTTTCTCATTAGTTCCTTCTTCATTTTTTTCCATGTGACGATCTTTTTTTTTTCCACCACGGGCTCGTTGTCTCTCTTAAGACAATATTTGTCGATGGTTGTTTAGTGTTCTAATCAAATTTTGTTCATTGTGCAGTTTATATTCAAATTTATGTTAGAATCTGATTCTGGAAATTCAGTATGTTGTTTCTCTATTTTCGGTACAGATCATGATGTTTCCTTACACCCCTTTAAGGCATGACTTGGTTTGGAAATAAATCTGTGAATCTAATACCATAATTTCGTATTGCTTTGTGGAAAAAGACAAATCTCATGGAACTGTGATGGTCAAATGTTGACCAAGAATATATATATATATATTAAATAATACATTGCTGCAATTACTAATTTTTTGGTTGGCCATACCCTGAACACTCATGTTTGTGCATAATTGTTCATTTAATAAATATTGGTTAATGGGACAGTGCGTCTCTTCCATACTTTCTCACGAGTTTCCATATTAATTGGGTCATCAACTTCTAAAATGGCGTGAACCCGTTGGGTTATATTTATCTGTATTGACAGTACATTCATTTCCTTTGGTCTGATATGCCGGTTGATAATTATCTGGATAACTCATGCTATCTTTGGAAGAAACTACATTTAATGGTTGGCAGAAAGTGGTATTTGTCAGGTGTATGACTCAAATTAGGTTTCGGAGTCATGGATACACGTGGCATTTGGCTTTGGTAAAGATTCTAATTGCAAGGAAACAAATCGGGAAAGAAGGAAACGAGAATGAAAAAGGAAACAAGAAGTCGTGCCTTGATGGAATTCTATGCGACCGCACAACCCAACAAGTGGTATCAGAGCCAGGTCATTGATTTTATGTGTATTGGTTGAGATTTTTTGGAGATGGCTGGGTTGAAGTTTGATATTCTGCAATTAGATCGCAATACAAGGTTTTTTTTGTGGTAAGTAAAGATGAGAACTATTCTGACGCGATTGGATTTGGAAGATGCGTTGTTAGGTTTTGACAGGATGCCAGCTGGATGGACAATGAACGTAAAACAACGAAAGGATCGAAAGGCTACATCATTGATTCATCTTCATCTGTCCAACAGCATTCTGCAGGATATCTTGAAGAAGAAAATGGCAGCTGTTTTGTGGATGAGGTTGGAGCAATTGTGTATGACCGAGAGTCTTACAAGTAAACTTACTCTTAAGCAGAAGTTGTATTCCCATCGTATGGTGGAAGGAGAGTCTTTGGAAGACCATGTTTCCGTGTTGAAGGAGATAATGGCAAATTTGGAGACGTTGGAGGTCAAGTATGAGGAAGAGGATCTTGCCTTGATCTTGTTGTGTTGACTGCTTGGGTCTTATGCATCGTTTTGGGATACTATCTTGTATAGTCAAGACACTTTGACTGTAGAAGATGTTTATGATGCTTTGCACTCAAAGGAGAAGATGGAGCATATGGTTGGAGCTACACTAAGAGATGGCGAAACTCTTGTATCTCAAGGTGGTCGACGAAGAAGCAGTTCGAGAGTCAGATTTAGCAATGTGACATGTAGTACTGCAAAAAGAAGGGACATATTCGGAAGGATTGCGATGAGTTGCATGCAAAGTGTTTAGCTACAAATCGTGGTACACAACCTATGAATTCAGACGAAACCAATGTAGCTGAGAATTGCTTAACTAGCGAAGAAGTGATGTTGACCGTACTATCAGATGTGGAATCTAGGCCTGACGAGGAGTGGATTCTTGATTCGGCAATGTTCACACCATATGTGTTTTGATAAGAATTTGTTTCAAACATATGAGTCTATTCAGCAAGATGGAGTTGTGATGGGAAACAATCAATCTTGTCGTATTACTGGAATCGGTCAAGTCAGATTGCGATTGGAGGATGGGACGTTCAGAATACTTGGCTAGGTTCGACATATTCCAGATTTGAAGAGGAATCTTATTTCACTGAGTATCCTGGATGCAAAAGGGTATAAATTCTCTAGAGGAGGTGGAGTCCTGAAGGTTCGAAGAGGTGTCCAGGTTGTACTGGAGGGAAGGAAGAGATCCCAATTGTACATTTTGCAAGGGAGTGCAAAACCGGTTAGAAGACATTTGGACAAGGTTAGTACCGTGGTGGAAGTTCAGTTTGGTACAGTACCTCTTGGGTTGGGCTCTGAGTTGGTTCAATACATTGCTAGGGAAAGCATTGGTGATCCCGCTTTGCCACCAATTTCAGCACTGTGATCAGTTGCTGAGATAGGACTCATCGAGCGTAGGTACCTGGATGTCAGCAATGTCTGGGATGCTTTTGCGGATGTTGAAGGTGACAGTTCCAGCAAAGGGCCTTCTGATCAAGCATCTGATTTGGTTCTTACTACAGGGTGTACTTTGACCCTGTGTGATCAACATTAATTTCTCGGTGAAATTGGGAACCCGAATATTGGGTTCAGGCATCGGTTGTCAATGCCAGGCAGAGGATGAGTGTTTGGTTTATATGGAGTGGTTACTGTGTTGAGGAGATTCGGCCAGTTGATGCAGACGGATATGAAGTCTCAAAGTTTCATTTGTTGAACCAAAATTTGAGTCAATGTGGA
>NW_019263566.1:0-417 GCF_002742605.1 Olea europaea var. sylvestris | reverse complement strand
ATTTTGGGCTAAGCTTAAGGACTTGTGGAAAAGGTACCCTCGATGGATTTCCTACTGCCTCATCACTAGGGCTACTTTCTTCAGACTCACCAGACTCCTTTTCATTTTCCCTAGGTTTTGAAATTGGTTCTATAACCTTCCCAGATCGAGTGATGATGGCATTTGCTCCCTTAAGATTACTCTCTCGTGAACCTGAGGTTTGAGCCATATGCTGTCCCTTAGGATTAGGTTGAGCTTGTGCTAGAAATTTCCCACGTTCCCCCACAGTTAAGGCATTGGTCAATTTAGACACATGATTTTTTATCTCCTTAGTTTCCTCCACTACCTGGTTAAGCATAGTCTCAAACTTCTGATTGGTCTTGCCTTGTGCCTCTATGAATGCATGTAGGGTATCTTCTAAAGAGTTCCTAGAGGGTG
>NW_019263565.1:0-15174 GCF_002742605.1 Olea europaea var. sylvestris | reverse complement strand
GTCCATTTTGGGCCCGTAAGTACTTTTTGGAAATGTAGCGACCGTTTTAGATTGAACTAACCACTTCATCGTGACGTAAGAGGGATTTTAGCCATTTTTCAAAAGAGTTAGCACTTGCGTATTTGGAACGCTTGGGTTGTCGGTGTACGAAGAATTGAGCGTAACTTTTGAACCCGGTGTCCGTTTTGGGACCATAAGTACTTTTTGGAAATGTAGTGACCGTTTTGGATTGAACTCACCACTTCGTCGTGACGTATGAGGGATTTCGACCATTTTTCGAAAGAATGAGCACTTGCATATTTGGAATGCTTGGATTGTCGACATACGAAGAATTGAGCGCAACTTTTGAACCCGGTGTCCGTTTTGGGACCATAAGTACTTTTTGGAAATGTAGCGACCATTTTGGATTGAACTCACCACTTCGTCATGACGAAGGAGGGATTTCGGTCATTTTTCAAAAGAGTGAGCGCTTGCATATTTGGAATGCTTGGATTGTCGGCGTACGAAGAATTGAGCGTAACTTTTGCACCCGGTGTCCGTTTTGGGACCATAAGTACTTTTTGAAAATGTAGCGACCGTTTTGGATTGAACTCACCACTTCATCGTGATGTATGAGGGATTTCAGCCATTTTTCGAAAGTGTGAACACTTGCGTATTTGGAACGTTTGGATTGTCGGTGTACGAAGAATTGAGCGTAACTTTTGCACCCGGTGTCCGTTTTGGGCCCGTAAGTACTTTTTGAAAGTGTAGCGACCGTTTCAGATTGAACTGACCACTTCGTCGTGACGTAAGAGGGATTTCAGCCATTTTTCAAAAGAGTTAGCACTTGCGTATTTGGAACGCTTGGATTGTCGGCGTACGAAGAATTGAGCGTAAATTTTGCACCCGGTGTCCGTTTTGGGCCCGTAAGTACTTTTTGGAAATGTAGCGACCGTTTTAGATTGAACTGACCACTTCATCGTAACGTAAGAGGGATTTCAGCCTTTTTTCGAAAGAGTTTGCACTTGTGTTTTTGGAACGCTTGGATTGTCGGCGTACGAAGAATTGAGCGTAAATTTTGCACCCGGTGTCCGTTTTGGGCCCGTAAGTACTTTTTGGAAATGTAGCGACCATTTTAGATTGAACTGACCACTTCGTCGTGACGTAAGAGGGATTTCAGCCATTTTTCAAAAGAGTTTGCACTTGTGTTTTTGGAACGCTTGGATTGTCGGCATACGAAGTATTGAGCGTAACTTTTGCACTCGGTGTCCGTTTTGGGCCCGTAAGTACTTTTTGGAAATGTAGCGACCGTTTTAGATTGAACTGACCACTTCGTCGTGACGTTAGAGGGATTTTAGCCATTTTTCAAAAGAGTTAGCAGTTGTATACTTGGAACGCTTGGATTGTCGGCGTACGAAGAATTGAGCGTAACTTTTGCACCCCATGTCCGTTTTGGGCCCGTAAGTCCTTTCCGGAAATATAGCGACCGTTTTGGATTGAACTCACTATATCGTCATGACGTAGGAGGGATTTCACCAATTTTTCAAAAGAATGAGCACTTGCATGTTTGGAACGCTTGGATTATTGACGTACGAAGAATTGAGCGCAATTTTTGCACCCGGTGTCCGTTTTTGGACCATAAGTACTTTTTGCAAATGTAGTGACCATTTTGGATTTACCTCACCACTTCGTCGTGACGTATGAGGGATTTCATCCATTTTTTGGAAGAATGAGCACTTGTATATTTGGAACGCCTGGATTGTCGACGTACGAAGAATTGAGCGCAACTTTTGAACCCGGTGTCCGTTTTTGGACCATAAGTACTTTTTGGAAATGTAGCGACCGTTTTGGATTGAACTCACCCCTTCGTCGTGACGTACGAGGGATTTCGGCCATTTTTCGAAAGAACGAGCACTTGCATATTTGGAACGCTTGGATTGTCGACGTACGAAGAATTGAGCGCAACTTTTGCACCCCGTGTCCGTTTTGGGACCATAAGTACTTTTTGGAAATGTAGCGACCGTTTTGGATTGAACTCACCCCTTCGTCGTGACGTACGAGGGATTTCGGCCATTTTTCGAAAGAACGAGCACTTGCATATTTGGAACGCTTGGATTGTCGACGTACGAAGAATTGAGCGCAACTTTTGCACCCCGTGTCCGTTTTGGGACCATAAGTACTTTTTGGAAATGTAGCGACCGTTTTGGATTGAACTCACCACTTCATCGTGATGTATGAGGGATTTCAGCCATTTTTTGAAAGTGTGAACACTTGCGTATTCAAAACGTTTGGATTGTCGGTGTACGAAGAATTGAGCGTAACTTTTGCACCCGGTGTCCGTTTTGGGCCCGTAAGTACTTTTTGAAAATGTAGCGACCGTTTTAGATTGAACTGACCACTTCGTCGTGACGTAAGAGGGATTTCAGCCATTTTTCAAAAGAGTTAGCACTTGTGTTTTTGGAACGCTTGGATTGTCGACGTACGAAGAATTGAGCGTAAATTTTGCACCCGGTGTCCGTTTTAGGCCCGTAAGTACTTTTTGGAAATGTAGCGACCGTTTTAGATTGAACTGACCACTTCGTCGTGACGTAAGAGGGATTTCAGCCATTTTTCAAAAGAGTTAGCACTTGTGTTTTTGGAACGCTTGGATTGTCGACGTACGAAGAATTGAGCGTAAATTTTGCACCCGGTGTCCGTTTTATTTGGAACGCTTGGATTGTCGACGTACGAAGAATTGAGCGTAAATTTTGCACCCGGTGTCCGTTTTAGGCCCGTAAGTACTTTTTGGAAATGTAGCGACCGTTTTAGATTGAACTGACCACTTCGTCGTGACGTAAGAGGGATTTCAGCCATTTTTCAAAAGATTTAGCACTTGTGTTTTTGGAACGCTTGGATTGTCGGCGTACGAAGTATTGAGCGTAACTTTTGCACTCGGTGTCCGTTTTGGGCCCGTAAGTACTTTTTGGAAATGTAGCGACCGTTTTAGATTGAACTGACCACTTCGTCGTGACGTAAGAGGGATTTCAGCCATTTTTCAAAAGAGTTAGCACTTGTGTTTTTGGAACGCTTGGATTGTCGACATACGAAGAATTGAGCGTAACTTTTGAACCCGGTGTCCGTTTTGGGACCATATGTACTTTTTGGAAATGCAGCGACGATTTTGGATTGAACTCACCACTTCGTCGTGACGTACGAGGGATTTCCACCATTTTTCAAAAGTGTGAGCACTTGCATATTTGGAACGCTTGGATTGTCGACGTACGAAGTATTGAGCGCAACTTTTGCACCCGGTGTCCGTTTTGGGACCATAAATACTTTTTGGAAATGTAGCGACCGTTTTGGATTGAACTCACAACTTCGTCGTGACGTATGAGGGATTTCGGCCATTTTTTGAAAGAGTTTGCACTTGCGTATTTGGAACGCTTGGATTGTCGGCGTACGAAGAATTGAGCGTAACTTTTGCACCCGGTGTCCGTTTTGGGCCCGTAAGTACTTTTTGGAAATGTAGCGACCGTTTTAGATTGAACTGACCACTTCATCGTAACGTAAGAGGGATTTCAGCCTTTTTTCAAAAGAGTTTGCACTTGCGTATTTGGAACGCTTGGATTGTCGGCGTACGAAGTATTGAGCGTAACTTTTGCACTCGGTGTCCGTTTTGGGCCCGTAAGTACTTTTTGGAAATGTAGCGACCGTTTTAGATTGAACTGACCACTTCGTCGTGACGTTAGAGGGATTTTAGCCATTTTTCAAAAGAGTTAGCAGTTGTATACTTGGAACGCTTGGATTGTCGGCGTACGAAGAATTGAGAGTAACTTTTGCACCCCATGTCCGTTTTGGGCCCGTACGTCCTTTCCGGAAATGTAGCGACCGTTTTGGATTGAACTCACTATATCGTCATGACGTAGGAGGGATTTCACCCATTTTTCAAAAGAATGAGCACTTGCATGTTTGGAACGCTTGGATTATTGACGTACGAAGAATTGAGCGCAATTTTTGCACCCGGTGTCCGTTTTGGGACCATAAGTACTTTTTGGAAATGTAGCGACCGTTTTGGATTGAACTCACTACTTCGTCGTGACGTATGCAGGATTTCAGCCATTTTTCGACAGAATGAGCACTTGCATATTTGGAACGCTTGGATTGTCGACATACGAAGAATTGAGCGCAACTTTTGCACCCGGTGTCCATTTTGGGACCATAAGTACTTTTTGAAAATGTAGCGACAATTTTGGATTGAACTCACCACTTCGACGTGACGAACGAGGGATTTCGGCCATTTTTCGAAAGAATGAGCACTTGCATATTTGGAACGCTTGGATTGTCGACATACGAAGAATTGAGCGCAACTTTTGAACCCGGTGTCCGTTTTGGGACCATAAGTACTTTTTGAAAATGTAGCGACAATTTTGGATTGAACTCACCACTTCGTCGTGACGAACGAGGGATTTCGGCCATTTTTCAAAAGAGTGAGCGCTTGCATATTTGGAATGCTTGGATTGTTGGCGTACGAAGAATTGAGCGTAACTTTTGCACCCGGTGTCCATTCTGGGACCATAAGTACTTTTTGGAAATGTAGCGACCGTTTTGGATTGAACTCACCACTTCATCTTGATGTATGAGGGATTTCAGCCATTTTTCGAAAGTGTGAACACTTGCGTATTTGGAACGTTTGGATTGTCGGTGTACGAAGAATTGAGCGTAACTTTTGCACACGGTGTCCGTTTTGGGCCCGTAGTACTTTTTGGAAATGTAGCGATCGTTTTGGATTGAACTCACCACTTCGTCGTGACGTAAGAGGGATTTCAGCCATTTTTCAAAAGAGTTAGCACTTGCGTATTTGGAACGCTTGGATTGTCGGCGTACGAAGAATTGAGCGTAAATTTTGCACCCGGTGTCCGTTTTGGGCCCGTAGTACTTTTTGGAAATGTAGCGACCGTTTTAGATTGAACTGACCACTTCGTCGTGACGTAAGAAGGATTTCAGCCATTTTTCAAAAGAGTTAGCAATTGTGTTTTTGGAACGCTTGGATTGTCGGCGTACGAAGTATTGAGCGTAACTTTTGCACCCCATGTCCGTTTTGGGCCCGTAAGTCCATTCCGAAAATGTAGCGACCGTTTTGGATTGAACTCACTATATCGTCATTACGTAGGATGGATTTCGCCCATTTTTCAAAAGAATGAGCACTTGCATGTTTGGAACGCTTGGATTATTGACGTACGAAGAATTGAGCGTAATTTTTGCACCCGGTGTCCGTTTTGGGACCATAAGTACTTTTTGCAAATGTAGTGACCGTTTTGGATTTACCTCACCACTTCGTCGTGATGTATGAGGGATTTCGGCCATTTTTTGGAAGAATGAGCACTTGTATATTTGGAACGCCTGGATTGTCGACGTACGAAGAATTGAGCGCAACTTTTGAACCCGGTGTCCGTTTTGGGACCATAAGTACTTTTTGGAAATGTAGCGACCGTTTTGGATTGAACTCACCACTTCATCGTGACGTACGAGAGATTTTGGCCATTTTTTGAAAGAATGAGCACTTGCATATTTGGAACGCTTGGATTGTCGACATACGAAGAATTGAGCGCAACTTTTGAACCCGGTGTCCGTTTTTGGACCATAAGTACTTTTTGGAAATGTAGCGACCATTTTGGATTGAAGTCACCACTTCATCATGACGTACGAGGGATTTCCACCATTTTTCAAAAGTGTGAGCACTTGCATATTTGGAACGCTTGGATTGTCGACGTAAGAAGTATTGAGCGCAACTTTTGCACCCGGTGTCCGATTTGGGACTATAAGTACTTTTTGGAAATGTAGCGACCGTTTTGGATTGAACTCACCACTTCGTCGTGACGTAGGAGGGATTTCGGCCATTTTTCAAAAGAGTGAGCGCTAGCATATTTGGAACGTTTGGATTGTCGGCGTACGAAGAATTGAGCGTAAATTTTGCACGGGGTGTCCGTTTTGGGCCCGTATGTACTTTTTGGAAATGTAGCGATCGTTTTAGATTGAACTGACCACTTCATCGTGATGTAAGAGGGATTTCAGCCATTTTTCAAAAGAGTTAGCACTTGCGTAATTGGAACGCTTGGATTGTCGGCGTACAAAGAATTGAGCGTAACTTTTGCACCCGGTCTCCGTTTTGGGCCCGTAAGTACTTTTTGGAAATGTAGCGACCGTTTTAGATTGAACGAACCACTTCGTCGTGACGTAAGAGGGATTTCAGCCATTTTTCAAAAGAGTTAGCACTTGCGTATTTGGAATGCTTGGATTGTCGGCGTACAAAGAATTGAGCGTAACTTTTGCACCCGGTGTCCATTTTGGGCCCGTAAGAACTTTTTGGAAATGTAGCGACCGTTTTAGATTGAACTGACCACTTTGTCGTGACGTAAGAGGGATTTCGGCCATTTTTCAAAAGAGTTAGCACTTGCGTATTTGGAACGCTTGGATTGTCGGTGTACGAAGAATTGAACGTAACTTTTGCACCCGGTGACCATTTTGGGCCCATAAGTAATTTTTGGAAATGTAGCGACCGTTTTAGATTGAACTGACCACTTTGTCGTGATGTAAGAGGGATTTCAGCCATTTTTCAAAAGAGTGAGCCCTTGCGTATTTGGAACGCTTGGATTGTCGGTGTACGAAGAATTGAGCGTAACTTTTCCACCCGGTGTCCGTTTTGGGCCCGTAAGTACTTTTTGGAAATGTAGCGACCGTTTTAGATTGAACTCACCACTTCGTCGTGACGTAAGAGGGATTTCAGCCATTTTTCAAAAGAGTTAGCACTTACGTATTTGGAACGCTTGGATTGTCGGCGTACGAAGAATTGAGCGTAACTTTTGAACCCGGTGTCCGTTTTGGGACCATAAGTACTTTTTGGATATGTAGCGACCATTTTGGATTGAACTCACCACTTCGTCATGAGTACGAGGGATTTTCGCCATTTTCCAAAAGTATGAGCACTTGCATATTTGGAACGCTTGGATTGTCGACGTACGAAGTATTGAGCGCAACTTTTGCTCCCGGTGTCCGTTTTGGGACCATAAGTACTTTTTGGAAATGTAGCAACCATTTTCGATTGAACTCACCACTTCGCCGTGACGTATGAGGGATTTTGGCCATTTTTCAAAAGAGTGAGCGCTTGCATATTTGGAATGCTTGGATTGTCGGCGTACGAAGAATTGAGCGTAACTTTTGCACCCGGTGTCCGTTTTGGGACCATAAGTTCTTTTTAAAAATGTAGCGACCGTTTTGGATTGAACTCACCACTTCATCGTGATGTATGAGGGATTTCAGCCATTTTTCGAAAGAATGAGCACTTGCATATTTGGAACGCTTGGATTGTCGGCGTACGAAGAATTGTGCGTAACTTTTGCCCCCGGTGTCCGTTTTGGGCCCGTAAGTACTTTTTGGAAATGTAGCAACCATTTTCGATTGAACTCACCACTTCGCCGTGACGTACGAGGGATTTTCGCCATTTTTCAAAAGAATGAGCACTTGCATATTTGGAACGCTTGGATTGTCGACGTACGAAGAATTGAGCGTAACTTTTGCACCCGGTGTCCGTTTTGGGCCCGTAAGTACTTTTTGGAAATGTAGCGACCGTTTTAGATTGAACTGACCACTTCGTCGTGACATAAGAGGGATTTCAACAATTTTTCAAAAGAATGAGCACTTGCATGTTTGGAACGCTTGGATTATTGACGTACGAAGAATTGAGCGCAATTTTTGCACCCGGTGTCCGTTTTGGGACCATAAGTACTTTTTGCAAATGTAGTGACCGTTTTGGATTTACCTCACCACGTCGTCGTGACGTATGAGGGATTTCGGCCAATTTTTGGAAGAATGAGCACTTGTATATTTGGAACGCCTGGATTGTCGACGTACGAAGAATTAAGCGCAACTTTTGAACCCGGTGTCCGTTTTGGGACCATAAGTACTTTTTGGAAATGTAGCGACCGTTTTGGGTTGAACTCACCACTTCGTCGTGACGTATGAGGGATTTCAGCGATTTTTCAAAAGAGTGAGCGCTTGCATATTTGGAACGCTTGGATTGTCGGCGTACGAAGAATTGCGTGTAACTTTTACACCCGGTGTCCGTTTTGGGACCATAAGTACTTTTTGGAAACGTAGCGACCGTTTTGGATTGAACTCACCACTTCATCGTGACGTATGAGGGATTTCAGCCATTTTTTGAAAGTGTGAGCACTTGCATATTTGGAACGATTGGATTGTCGACGTACGAAGAATTGAGCGCAATTTTTGCACCCGGCGTCCGTTTTGGGACCATAAGTACTTTTTAGAAATGTAGCGACCGTTTTGGATTGAACTTACCACTTCGTCATGACGTATGAGGGATTTTGGCCAGTTTTTGGAAGTGTGACCACTTGCATATTTCGAACGCTTGGATTTTCGGCGTACGAGGAATTGCGCGTAACTTTTGCACCCGGTGTCCGTTTTGCGACCAGAAGTACTTTTTGGAAATGTAGGGACCATTTTGGATTGAACCCACCACTTCGTCGTGACGTATGGGGGATTTCGGCCATTTTTTGAAAGAATGAGCACTTGCATATTTGGAACGCTTGGATTGCCGACGTACGAAGAATTGAGCTCAACTTTTGCACCCGGTGTTCGTTTTGGGACCATAAGTACTTTTTGGAAATGTAGCGACCATTTTGGATTGAACTCACCACTTTGTCATGACGTACGAGGGATTTCGGCCATTTTTTGGAAGAATGAGCTTTTGTATATTTGGAACGCTGGATTGTCGACGTATGAAGAATTGAGCGTAACATTTGCACCCGTTGTCCATTTTGGGCCCGTAAATCCTTCACGAAAATGTAGCGACCATTTTGGATTGAACTCACCACTTCGTCATGACGTACGAGGGATTTCAGCCATTTTTCAAAAGAATGAGCACTTGCATATTTGGAACGCTTGGATTGTTGGCGTACGAAGAATTGAGCGTAACTTTTGCACACGGTGTCCGTTTTCGGCCCATAAGTACTTTTTGGAAATGTAGCGACCGTTTTGGATTGAACTCACCACTTCGTCGGGACGTATGAGGGATTTCGGCCATTTTTTGAAAGAGTGAGCACTTGCATATTTGGAACGCTTGGATTGTTGGCGTACGAAGAATTGAGCGTAACTTTTGCACCCGGTGTCCGTTTCGGGACCATGAGTAATTTTTGGAAATGTAGCGGCCGTTTTGGTTTGAACTCACCACTTCGTCGTGACGTATGAGGGATTTCAGCCATTTTTCGAAAGTGTGAGCACTTGCGTATTTGGAACGTTTGGATTGTCGACGTACAAAGAATTGAGCGTAACTTTTGCACGCGGTGTCCGTTTTGGGCCCGTAAGTACTTTTTGGAAATGTAACGACCGTTTTAGATTGAACTGACCACTTCGTCGTGACGTAAGAGGGATTTTAGCCATTTTTCAAAAGAGTTAGCACTTGCTTGTTTGGAACGCTTGGATTGTCGGCGTACGAAGAATTGAGCTTAACTTTTGCACCCGGTGTCCGTTTTGGGCCCGTAAGTCCTTTCCGAAAATGTAGCGACCGTTTTGGATTGAACTCACCATATCGTCATGATGTATGAGGGATTTCGCCCATTTTTCGAAAAAATGAGCACTTGCATATTTGGAACGCTTGGATTATCGACGTACGAAGAATTGAGCGCAACTTTTACACCCGGTGTCCATTTTGGGACCATAAGTACTTTTTTGCAACTGTAGGGATCGTTTTGGATTTAACTCACCACTTCGTCATGACGTACGAGGGATTTTGGCCATTTTTCGAAAGAATGAGCACTGGCATTTTTGGAACGCTTAGATTGTCGACGTACGAAGAATTGAGCGCAACTTTTGAACCCGGTGTCCGTTTTTGGACCATAAGTACTTTTTGAAAATGTAGCGACCATTTTGGATTGAACTCACCACTTCGTCGTGACGTATGAGGGATTTTGGTCATTTTTCAAAAGAGTGACCGCTTGCATATTTGGAACGCTTGGATTGTCGGCGTACGAAGAATTGAGCGTAACTTTTGAGCTCGGTGTCCGTTTTGGGACCATAAGTACTTTTTGGAAATGTAGCGACCATTTTGGATTGAACTAACCACTTCATCATGACGTATGAGGGATTTTCGCCATTTTTCAAAAGTGTGAGCACTTACATATTTGGAACGTTTGGATTGTCGGCGTATGAAGAATTGAGCGAAACTTTTGCGCCCGGTGTCCGTTTTGTGACCATAAGTACTTTTTGGAAATGTAGCGACCGTTTTGGATTGAACTCACCACTTCATCGTGATGTTTGAGGGATTTCAGCCATTTTTCAAAAGAGTGAGCACTTGCATATTTGGAACGCTTGGATTGTCGGCGTACGAAGAATTGAGCGTAACTTTTGCACCGGGTGTCCGTTTTGGGCTCGTAAGTCCTTTTCGGAAATGTAGCGACCGTTTTTGATTGAACTCACCACTTCGTCATGACGTACGTAGGATTTTGGCCATTTTTTAGAAGAGTGAGCACTTGCATGTTTGGAACGCTTGGATTGTCGGCGTACGAAGAATTGAGCGTAACTTTTGCACCCACTTCCGTTTTGGGACCATAAGTACTTTTTGGAAATGTAGCGCCCATTTTGGATTGAACTCACCACTTCGTCGTGACGTATGAGTGGGATTTCAGCCATTTTTCGAAAGTGTGAGCACTTGCGTATTTGGAACGTTTGTATTGTTAGCGTACGAAGAATTGAGCGTAACTTTTGCACGCGGTGTCCGTTTTGGGCCCGTAAGTACTTTTTGGAAATGTAGCGACCGTTTTAGATTGAACTGACCACTTCATCGTGACGTAAGCGGGATTTTAGCCATTTTTCAAAAGAGTTAGCACTTGCTTATTTGGAACGCTTGGATTGTCGGCGTACGAAGAATTGAGCGTAACTTTTGCACCCAGTGTCCGTTTTGGGCCCGTAAGCAATTTTTGGAAATGTAGCGTCCGTTTGAGATTGAACTGACCACTTCGTCGTGACGTAAGTGGGATTTCTGACATTTTTCAATAGAGTTAGCACTTGCATATTTGGAACGCTTGGATTGTCGGCGTACGAAGAATTGAGCGTCACTTTTGCACCCGGTGTCTGTTTTGGGCCCGTAATTCCTTATCGAAAATGTAGCGACCGTTTTGGATTAAACTCACCACATCGTCATGACTTATGAGGGATTTCGGCCATTTTTCGAAAGAATGAGCACTTGCATATTTGGAACGCTTGGATTATCGACGTACAAAGAATTGAGCGCAACTTTTGCACCCGGTGTCCGTTTTGGGACCATAAGTACTTTTTGCAAATGTAGTAACCGTTTTGGATTTAACTCACCACTTCATCATGACGTACAAGGGATTTTGGCCATTTTTTGAAAGAATGAGCACTTGCATATTTGGAACGCCTGGATTGTCGACGTACGAAGAATTGAGCGCAACTTTTGAACCCGGTGTCCGTTTTGGGACCATAAGTACTTTTTGGAAATGCAGCGACCATTTTGGATTGAACTCACCACTTCGTCGTGACGCATGAGGGATTTCCGCCATTTTTCGAAAGTGTGAGCACTTACATATTTGGAACGCTTGGATTGTCAACGTACGAAGAATTGAGCGCAACTTTTGCACCCGGTGTCCGTTTTTGGACCATAAGTTCTTTTTGGAAATGTAGCGACCGTTTTGGATTGAACTCACCACTTCGTCGTGACGTATGAGGGATTTCGGCCATTTTTCGAAAGAATGAGCACTTTTATATTTGGAAGGCGTGGATTGTTGGCGTACGAAGAATTGAGCGTAACTTTTGCACCCGGTGTCCGTTTTGGGACCATAAGTACTTTTTGGAAATGTAGCGACCGTTTTGGATTGAACTCACCACTTCGTAGTGACGTAGGAGGGATTTTAGCCATTTTTCAAAAGTGTGAGCACTTGCGTATTTGGAACGCTTGGATTGCCGACGTCCGAAGAATTGAGCGCAACTTTTGCACCCGGTGTCCGTTTTGGTACCATAAGTACTTTTTGGAAATGTAGCGACCGTTTTGGATTGAAATTACAACTTCGTCGTGACGTATGAGGGATTTTGGCCATTTTTCGAAAGAGTGAGCACTTGCATATTTCGAACGCTTGGATTGCCGGCGTAGGAATAATTGAGCGCAACTTTTGCACGCAGTGTCCGTTTTGGGCCCGTAAGCACTTTTTGGAAATGTAGCGACCACTTTGGATTGAACTCACCACTTTATCGTGACGTACGATGGATTTTAGCCATTTTTCGAAAGTGTGAGCACTTGCATATTTGGAACGTTTGGATTGTCGGCGTACGAAGAATTGAGCGTAACTTTTGCATGCGGTGTCCGTTTTGGGCCCGTAAGTACTTTTTGGAAATGTAGTGACCCTTTTAGTTTAAACTGACCACTTCGTCGTGACGTAAGAGGGATTTCTGCAATTTTTCAAAAGAGTTAGCACTTGCATATTTGGAACGCTTGGATTGTCGGCGTACGAAGAATTGAGCATAACTTTTGCACCCGGTGTCCGTTTTGGGCCCGTAATTCCTTTTCGGAAATGTAGCAACCATTTTGGATTGAACTCACCACTTCGTCGTGACGTATGGGGGATTTTGACCATTTTTCGAAAGAATGAGCACTTGCATATTTGGAACGCTTGGATTGTCGACGTACGAAGAATTGAGCGCAACTTTTGAACCCGGTGTCCGTTTTGGGACCATAAGTACTTTTTGGAAATGTAACGACCATTTTGGATTGAACTCACCACATCATCGTGACGTATGAGGGATTTCCACCACTTTTTGAAAGTGTGAGCACTTGCATATTTGGAACGCTTGGATCGTCCACGTACGAAGAATTGAGCGCAACTTTTGCACCCGGTGTCCTTTTTGGGACCATAAGTACTTTTTGCAAATGTAGCAACCATTTTGGATTGAACTCAACACTTCATCATGACGTACGAGAGATTTTGACCATTTTTCAAAAGAATGAGCACTTGCATATTTGGAATGCTTGGATTGTCGACCTACGAAGAATTGAGCGCAACTTTTGAACCCGTTGTCCATTTTGGGACCATAAGTACATTTTGGAAATGTGGCGACTGTCTTGGATTGAACTCACCACTTCTTCATGACGAATTTCGGCCATTTTTCAAAAGAGCGAGCGCTTGCATATTTGGAACGCTTGGATTGTCGCCGTACGAAGAATTGAACGTAACTTTTGCACCCGGTGTCCATTTTAGGACCATAAGTACTTTTTGGAAATGTAGCAACCATTTTGGATGGAACTCACCACTTCGTCGTTACGTAAGAGGGATTTCGGCCATTTTTCAAAAGAGTGAGCGCTTGCATATTTGGAACGCTTGGATTGTCAACGTACGAAGAATTGAACGTAACTTTTGCACCCCGTGTCCATTTTGGGACCATAAGTACTTTTTGGAAATGTAGCGACCGTTTTGGATTGAACACACCACTTCGTCGTGACGTACGAGGGATTTCAACCATTTTTCTAAAGATTGAGCACTTGCATATTTGGAACGTATGGATTGTCAACGTACGAAGAATTGAGCACAACTTTTGCACCTGGTGTCCGTTTTGGGACCATAAGTACTTTTTGGAAATGTAGCGACTGTTTTGTATTGAACTCCCTACTTCTTCGTGACGTATGAGGGATTTCGGCCATTTTTCAAAAGAGTGAGCGCTTGCATATTTGGAACTCTTGGATTGTCGTCGTACGAAGAATTGAGCGTAACTTTTGCACCCGGTGTCCGTTTTGGGACCATAAGTACTTTTTGGAAACGTAGTGACCGTTTTGGATTGAACACACCACTTCGTCGTGACGTACGAGAGATTTCGGCCATTTTTCAAAAGAATGAGCACTTGCATATTTGGAACGCTTGGATTGTCCACGTACGAAGAATTGAGTGCAACTTTTGCACCCGGTGTCCTTTTTAGGACCATAAGTACTTTTTGGAAATGTAGCGACCGTTTTCGATTGAACTCAACACTTCGTCGTGACGTACGAGGGATTTTGGCCATTTTTCAAAAGAATTAGCACTTGCATATTTGGAACGCTTGGATTGTCGACGTACGAAGAATTGAGCGCAACTTTTGAACCCGGTGTCCGTTTTGGGACCATAAGTACTTTTTGGAAATGTAACGACCATTTTGGATTGAACTCACCACTTCGTCGTGACGTATGAGGGATTTTCGCCATTTTTTGAAAGTGTGAGCACTTGCATATTTGGAACGCTTGGATTGTCGACGCACGAAGAATTGAGCGCAACTTTTGCACCCGGTGTCCGTTTTGGGACCATAAGTACTTTTTGGAGATATAACGACCATTTTGGATTGAACTCACCACTTCGTCGTGACGTATGAGGGATTTCGACCATTTTTTGAAAGATTGAGCACTTGTATATTTGGAACGTACGGATTGTCGACGTACGAAGAATTGAGCACAACTTTTGCACCTGGTGTCCGTTTCGGGACCATAAGTACTTTTTGGAAATGTAGCGACTGTTTTGTATTGAACTCACTACTTCTTCGTGACGTATGAGGGATTTCGGCCATTTTTCAAAAGAGTGAGCGCTTGCATATTTGGAACGCTTGGATTGTTGGCGTACGAAGAATTGAGAGTAACTTTTGAACCCGGTGTCCGTTTTGGGACCATAAGTACTTTTTGGAAATGTAGCGACCGTTTTGGATTGAACTCACCACTTCGTCTTGACATATGAGAGACTTTAGCCATTTTTCAAAAGAGTGAGCGCTTGCATATTTGGAACTCTTAGATTGTCGTCGTACGAAGAATTGAGCGTAACTTTTGCACCCGGTGTCCGTTTTGGGACCATAAGTACTTTTTGGAAACGTAGCGACTGTTTTGGATTGAACACACCACTTCATCGTGACGTATGAGGGATTTCGGCTATTTTTCAAAAGAATGAGCACTTGCATATTTGGAACGCTTGGATTGTCCACGTACGAAGAATTGAGCGCAACTTTTGCACCCGGTGTCCTTTTTAGGACCATAAGTACTTTCTGCAAATGTAGCGACCGTTTTGGATTGAACTCAACACTTCATCGTGACGTACGTGGGATTTTGGCCATTTTTCAAAAGAATTAGCACTTGCATATTTGGAACGCTTGGATTGTCGACGTACGAAGAATTGAGCGCAA
>NW_019263564.1:0-15176 GCF_002742605.1 Olea europaea var. sylvestris | reverse complement strand
ATTTTCGTTCCCGATCAACCTGTCAAACTTGAGCCCATTCCGACACAGTCCAGAAAAATGACGAAATTGCCGCCGGCGCGATTCTTATTTCCGATCAAACGGCCAGATTTCAGTCAATTCCGACACAGTCGAGAAAAATGACGAAATTGCCCCCAGGCGCGATTTTTGTTTCCTCTCAACCTGTCAAATTTTAGCCAATTCTGAAACAGTCGCGAAAAATGACGAAATTACCCCCGGCGCGGTTTTTATTCCCGATAAACCTGTCAAATTTGAGCCCATTCCGACACAGTCAAGAAAAATGACGAAATTGTCGCCGGCGTGGTTTTTATTTCAGGTCAAACGGCAAAATTTCAGCCAATTCCGACACAGTCGAGAAAAATGACGAAATTGCCCTCGGCGCGGTTTTTGTTTCCAATCAAGCAGTCAAATTTTAGCCAATTTCGACACAGTCGCGAAAAATTACGAAATTACACCCGGCGCAGTTTTTATTCCCGATCAACCAGTCAAATTTGAGCCCATCCCGACACAGTCGAGAAAAATGATGAAATTGCGCCCGGCGCGATTTTTGTTTCCGATCAACCAGTTAAATTTTAGCCAATTCCGAAACAGTCGCGAAAAAGGACGAAATTACACCCGGCGCGGTTCTTTTTCACGATCAACCTGTCAAATTTGAGCCCATTCCGACACAGTCGCGAAAAATGATGAAATTGCTCCCGGCGCGATTTTTGTTTCCGATCAACCTGTCAAATTTGAGCCCATTTCGACACAGTCGCTAAAAATGGCGAAACTGCCGCAGCGCGATTTTGGTTTCCGTTCAACCTGTCAAATTTTCGTCCATTCCTACACAGTCGCGAAAAATGACGAAAATTCCCCATGCGCGATTTTCGTTCACGATCAACCTGTCAAATTTGAGCCCATTACGACACAGTCGCAAAAAATGACGAAATTGCCCCCGGCGCGGTTTTTGTTTCCTATCAACCTGTCAAATTTCAGCCCATTCCGACACAGTCGAGAAAGAAGTCAAAATTGCCCCCGACGCGATGTTTATTTCAGATCAAACTGTCAAATTTCAGCTCATTTCGACACAGTCGAGAGAAATGACGAAATTGCCCGGGCGCAGTTTTTGTTTCCGATCAACAAGTCAAATTTTAGCCAATACCGACACAGTCGCGAAAAATGACGAAATTACACCCGACGCGATTTTGGTTCCTGATCAACCTGTCAAATTTGAGCCCATTCCGACACAGTCGAGAAAAATGACGAAATTGCCCCCGGGGCAATTTTTGTTTCCGATCAACCCGTCAAATTTCAGCCAATTTCGACATCGTCGCGAAAAATGAAGAAATTGCGCCCAGAGCAATTTTTGTTCCCGATCAACCTGTCAAATTTGAGTCCATTCCGGCACAGTCGAGAAAAATAACGAAATTGCCGACAGTGCGATTTTTATTTCAGATCAAACTGCCAAATTTCAGCCAATTTCGACACAGTCTAGAAAAATGACGAAATTACCCCCGGCGCGATTTTTGTTCCCGATGAACCTGTCAAATTTGAGCCCATTCCGACACAGTCGCTAAAAATGGCGAAACTGCCTCAGCGCGATTTTGGTTTCCGTTCAACCTGTCAAATTTTCGCCCAATCCTACACAGTCGCGAAAGATGACGAAATTGCCCCATGCGCGATTTTCGTTCCCGATCAACCTGTCAAATTTGAGCCCATTACTACACAGTCGCAAAAAATGACAAAATTGCCCCCGGGGCGATTTTTGTTCCCGATCAACCTGTCAAATTTCAGCCTATTCCGACATCGTCGCGAAAAATGACGAAATTGCCCCAGGCTCGATTTTTGTTTCCGATCAACCTATCAAATTTGAGCCCATTCCGACACAGTCGAGAGAAATGACGAAATTGCCCCCGGCGCGATTTTTCTTCCCGATCAACCTGTCAAATTTGAGCCCATTCCGACACAGTAAAAGAAAAATGACGAAATTGCCGCCGGCGCAATTTTTATTTCAGATCAAACTGCCAAATTTCAGCCAATTTCGACACAGTCGAGAAAAATGACGAAATTGCCCCCGGCGCGATTTTTGTTCCCGATCAACCTGTCAAATTTGAGCCCATTCCGACACTGTCGAGAAAAATGACGAAATTGCCGCCGGCGCGATTTTTATTTCCAATCAAACTGCCAAATTTCAGCCCATTCCGACACAGTCGAGAAAAAGGACCAAATTGCCCCCGGCGCGGTTTTTGTTCCCGATCAACCAGTCAAATTTGTGCCCATTCCGACACAGTTTTTTGTTCCCGATCAACCAGTCAAATTTGTGCCCATTCCGACACAGTCGACAAAAATGACGAAATTGCCCTCGGCGCGATTTTTGTTTCCGATCAAACTGTCAAATTTGAACCCATTCCGACACAGTCGTGAAAAATGAAGAAATTGCCCCCGGTGCGATTTTTGTTTCCGATCAACCAGTCAAATTTGAGCCCATTCCGACACAGTCGCTAAAAATGGCGAAACTGCCGCCGGCGCAATTTTGGTTTTCGTTCAACATGTCAAATTTTAGCCCAATCCTACACAGTTACGAAAAATGACGAAATTGCCCAAGGCGCGGTTTTTGTTCCCGATCAACCTGTCAAATTTCAGCCCATTCCGACACAGTCGCGAAAAGTGACGAAATTGCCCCCAGCGCGATTTTTGTTTCCGATCAACCTGTCAAATTTCAGCCCATTCCGACATCGTCGCGAAAAATAACGAAATTGCCCCAGGCTCGATTTTTGTTTCCGATCAACCTGTCAAATTTGAGCCCATTTCGACACTGTCGAGAAAAATGACCAAATTGCCCCCGCCGCGGTTTTTGTTCCCGATCAACCAGTCAAATTTGTGCCCATTCCGACACAGTCGAGAAAAATGACGAAATTGCCGTCGGCACGATTTTTATTTCCGATCAAACTGCCAAATTTCTACAAATTCCGACACAGTCGAGAAAAATGACGAAATTGCCCTCGGCGCGATTTTTGTTTCCGATCAAACTGTCAAATTTGAACCCATTCCGACACAGTCGCGAAAAATGACGAAATTACACCCGGCGCGGTGTTTGGTCTCGATCAACCCTTCAAATTTGAGCCCATTCCGACACAGTCGAGAAAAATGATGAAATTGCCCCCGGCGCGATTTTTATTTTAGATCAAACTGCCAAATTTCAGCCAAAATCCGACACAGTCGCGAAAAATGACGAAATCCCACCCGGCGCGATTTTCGTTCCCGATCAACCTGACAAATTTGAGCCCATTCCAACACAGTCGAGAAAAATGACGAAATTGCCGCCAGCGCGATTCTTATTTCCGATCAAACGGCCAAATTTCAGCCAATTCCGACACAGTCGAGAAAAATGACGAAATTGCCCCCAGGCGCGGTTTTTGTTTCCTATCAACCTGTCAAATTTTAGCCAATTCCGAAACAGTCGCGAAAAATGACGAAATTACCCCCGGCGCGGTTTTTATTCCCGATAAACCTGTCAAATTTGAGCCCATTCCGACACAGTCGAGAAAAATGACGAAATTGTCGCCGGCGTGATTTTTATTTCGGATCAAACGGCAAAATTTCAGCCAATTCCGACACAGTCGAGAAAAATAACGAAATTGCCCCCGGCGCGGTTTTTATTTCCAATCAAGCAGTCAAATTTTAGCCAATTTCGACACAGTCGCGAAAAATGACGAAATTACACCCGGCGCAGTTTTTATTCCCGATCAACCTGTCAAATTTGAGCCCATTCCGACACAGTCGAAAAAAATGACGAAATTGCCCACGGCGCGATTTTTGTTTACGATCAACTAGTTAAATTTTAGACAATTCCGAAACAGTCGCGAAAAAGGACGAAATTACACCCGGTCCTATTTTTGTTCACGATCAACCTGTCAAATTTGAGCCCATTCCGACACAGTCGCGAAAAATGATGAAATTGCCCCCGGCGCGATTTTTGTTTCCGATCAACCTGTCAAATTTGAGCCCATTCCGACACAGTCGCTAAAAATGGCGAGACTACCGCAGCGCGATTTTGGTTTCCGTTCAACCTGTCAAATTTTCGTCCATTCCTACACAGTCGCGAAAAATGACGAAATTGCACCATGCGCGGTTTTCGTTCACGATCAACCTGTCAAATTTGAGCCCATTACGACACAGTCGTAAAAAATGACGAAATTGCCCCCGGCGCGATTTTTGTTTCCTATCAACCTGTCAAATTTCAGCCCATTCCGACACAGTCGAGAAAGATGTCAAAATTGCCCCCGACGCGATGTTTATTTCAGATCAAACTGCCAAATTTCAGCTCATTTCGACACAGTCGAGAGAGATGACGAAATTGCCCCCGGCGCAGTTTTTGTTTTCGATCAACAAGTCAAATTTTACCCAATACCGACACTGTCGCGGAAAATGACGAAATTACACCCGACGCGATTTTCGTTCTTGATCAACCTGGCAAATTTGAGCCCATTCCGACACAGTCGTGAAAAATGACGTAATTGCCCCCCGGGCAATTTTTGTTTCCGATCAACCCATTAAATTTCAGCCAATTCCGACATCGTCGAGAAAAATGAAGAAATTGCGCCCGGCGCAATTTTTGTTCCCGATCAACCTGTCAAATTTGAGCCCATTCCGGCACAGTCGAGAAAAATGACGAAATTGCCGACGGTGCGATTTTTATTTCAGATCAGACTGCCAAATTTCAGCCAATTTCGACACAGTCGAGAAAAATGACGAAATTGCCCCCGGCGCGATTTTTGTTCCCGATCAACCTGTCAAATTTGAGCCCATTCCGACACAGTAAAAGAAAAATGACGAAATTGCCCCCGGCGCGATTTTTGTTCCCGATCAACCTGTCAAATTTGAGCCCATTCCGACACAGTAAAAGAAAAATGACGAAATTGCCCCCGGCGCGATTTTTGTTCCCGATCAACCTGTCAAATTTGAGCCCATTCCGACACAGTAAAAGAAAAATGACGAAATTGCCCCCGGCGCGATTTTTGTTCCCGATCAACCTGTCAAATTTGAGCCCATTCCGACACAGTAAAAGAAAAATGACGAAATTGCCCCCGGCGCGATTTTTGTTTCCGATAAAACTGTCAAATTTGAGCCCATTCCGACACAGTCGCGAAAAATGATTAAAAATTACACACGGCGCGATTTTTGTTCCCGATCAACCTGTCAAATTTTAGCCCATTCCGACAGTCGTGAAAAATGAAGAAATTGCCCCCGGCGCGATTTTTGTTTCCGATCAACCAGTCAAATTTGGGCCCATTCCGACACAGTCGCTAAAAATGGCGAAACTGCCGCCGGCGCGATTTTGGTTTTCGTTCAACCTGTCAAATTTTAGCCCAATCCTACACAGTCGCGAAAAATGACGAAATTGCGCCAGGCGCGATTTTTGTTACCGATCAACCTGTCAAATTTCAGCTCATTCCGACATAGTCGCGAAAAGTGACGAAATTGCCCCCAGCGCGATTTTTGTTTCCGATCAACCTGTCAAATTTTAGCCCATTCCGACATCGTCGCGAAAAATAACGAAATTGCCCCAGGCGCGATTTTTGTTTCCGATCAACCTGTCAAATTTGAGCCCATTCCGACACAGTCGAGAAAAATGACCAAATTGCCCCCGGCGCGGTTTTTGTTCCCGATCAACCAGTCAAATTTGTGCCCATTCCGACACAGTCGACAAAAATGACGAAATTGCCCCAGGCGCGATTTTTGTTTCCGATCAAACTGTCAAATTTGAACCCATTCCGACACAGTCGCGAAAAGTGACGAAATTGCCCCCAGCGCGATTTTTGTTTCCGATCAACCTATCAAATTTCAGCCCATTCCGACATCGTCGCGAAAAATAACGAAATTGCCCCAGGTGCGATTTTTGTTTCCGATCAACCTGTCAAATTTGAGCCCATTCCGACACAGTCGAGTAAAATGACCAAATTGCCCTCGGCGCTGTTTTTGTTCCCGATCAACCAGTCAAATTTGTGCCCATTCCGACACAGTCGACAAAAATGCCGCCGGCGCGATTTTGGTTTTCGTTCAACCTGTCAAATTTTAGCCAATTTCGACACAGTCGCGAAAAATGACGAAATTACACCCGGCGCAGTTTTTATTCCCTATCAACCTGTCAAATTCGAGCCCATTCCGACACAGTCGAGAAAAATGACGAAATTGCCCCCGGCGCGATTTTTGTTTCCGATCAACCAGTTAAATTTTAGCCAATTCCAACACAGTCGCGAAAAATGACGAAATTACACCCGGCGCGGTGTTTGTTCCCGATCAACCCTTCAAATTTGAGCCCATTCCGACACAGTCGCGAAAAATGACGAAATCACACCCGGCGCGATTTTCGTTCCCGATGAACCAGTCAAATTTGAGCCCATTCCGACACAGTCGCGAAAAATGACGAAATCACACCCGGCGCGATTTTCGTTCCCGATGAACCAGTCAAATTTGAGCCCATTCCGACACAGTCGCGAAAAATGACGAAATCACACCCGGCGCGATTTTCGTTCCCGATGAACCAGTCAAATTTGAGCCCATTCCGACACAGTCGCGAAAAATGACGAAATCACACCCGGCGCGATTTTCGTTCCCGATGAACCAGTCAAATTTGAGCCCATTCCGACACAGTCGCGAAAAATGACGAAATCACACCCGGCGCGATTTTCGTTCCCGATGAACCAGTCAAATTTGAGCCCATTCCGACACAGTCGCGAAAAATGACGAAATCACACCCGGCGCGATTTTCGTTCCCGATGAACCAGTCAAATTTGAGCCCATTCCGACACAGTCGAGAAAAATGACGAAATTGCCGCCGGCGCGATTCTTATTTCCGATCAAACGGCAAAATTTCAGCCAATTCCGACAGAGTCGAGAAAAATGACGAAATTGCCCCCGGCGCGGTTTTTGTTTCCAATCAAGCAGTCAAATTTTAGCCAATTTCGTCACAGTCGCAAAAAATGACGAAATTACACCCGGCGTAGTTTTTATTCCCGATCAACCTGTCAAATTTGAGCCCATTCCGACACAGTCGAGAAAAATGACGAAATTGCCCCCGGCGCGATTTTTGTTTCCGATCAACCAGTTAAATTTTAGCCAATTCCGAAACAGTCGCGAAAAAGGACGAAATTACACCCGGCGCGGATTTTGTTCACGATCAACTTGTCAAATTTGAGCCCATTCCGACACAGTCGCGAAAAATGATGAAATTGCCCCCGGCACGATTTTTGTTTCCGATCAACCAGTTAAATTTTAGCCAATTCCGAAACAGTCGCGAAAAAGGACGAAATTACACCCGGCGCGGTTTTTGTTCACGATCAACTTGTCAAATTTGAGCCCATTCCGACACAGTCGCGAAAAATGATGAAATTGCCCCCGGCACGATTTTTGTTTCCGATCAACCTGTCAAATTTGAGCCCATTCCGACAGTCGCTAAAAATGGCGAAACTGCCGCAGCGCGATTTTGGTTTCCGTTCAACCTGTCAAATTTTCGTCCATTCCTACACAGTCGCGAAAAATGACGAAATTGCCCCATGCGCGGTTTTCGTTCACGATCAACCTGTCAAATTTGAGCCCATTACGACACAGTCGCAAAAAATGACGAAATTGCCCCCAACGCGATTTTTGTTTCCTATCAACCTGTCAAATTTCAGCCCATTCTGACACAGTCGAGAAAGATGACAAAATTGCCCCCGACGCGATGTCTATTTCAGATCAAACTGCCAAATTTCAGCTCATTTCGACAAAGTCGAGAGAAATGACGAAATTGCCCCCGGCGCAGTTCTTGTTTCCGATCAACAAGTCAAATTTTAGCCAATACCGACACAGTCGCGGAAAATGCGAAATTACACCCGACGCTATTTTGGTTCCTGATCAACCTGTCAAATTTGAGCCCATTCCGACACAGTCGCGAAAAATGACGAAATTGCCCCCGGGGCAATTTTTGTTTCCGATCAACCCGTTAAATTTCAGCCAATTCCGACATCGTCGAGAAAAATGAAGAAATTGCGCCCGGCGCAATTTTTGTTCCCGATCAACCTGTCAAATTTGAGCCCATTTCGGCACAGTCGAGAAAAATGACGAAATTGCCGACGGTGCAATTTTTATTTCAGATCAAATTTCAACCAATTTCGACACAGTCGAGAAAAATGACGAAATTGCCCCCGGCGCGATTTTTGTTCCCGATCAACCTGTCAAATTTTAGCCCATTCCGACACAGTAAAAGAAAATGACGAAATTGCCGCCGGCGCGATTTTTATTTCTGAACAAACTGCCAAATTTCAGCCAATTTCGACACAGTCGAGAAAAATGACGAAATTGCCCCCGGCGCGATTTTTGTTCCCGATCAACCTGTCAAATTTGAGCCCATTCCGACACTGTCGAGAAAAATGACCAAATTGCCGCCGGCGCGATTTTTATTTCCGATCAAACTGCCAAATTTCAGCCAATTTCGACACAGTCGAGAAAAATGACGAAATTGCCCCCGGCGCGATTTTTGTTCCCGATCAACCTGTCAAATTTGAGCCCATTCCGACACTGTCGAGAAAAATGACCAAATTGCCGCCGGCGCGATTTTTATTTCCGATCAAACTGCCAAATTTCAGCCAATTTCGACACAGTCGAGAAAAATGACGAAATTGCCCCCGGCGCGATTTTTGTTTCCGATAAAACTGTCAAATTTGAGCCCATTCCGACACAGTCGCGAAAAATGACTAAATTACACACGGCGCGATTTTTGTTCCCGATCAACCTGTCAAATTTGAGCCCATTCCGACACAGTCGTGAAAAATGAAGAAATTGCCCCCGGCGCGATTTTTGTTTCCGATCAACCAGTCAAATTTGAGCCCATTCCGACACAGTCGCTAAAAATGGCGAAACTGCCGCCGGCGCGATTTTGGTTTTCGTTCAACCTGTCAAATTTTAGCCCAATCCTACACAGTCGCGAAAAATGACGAAATTGTCTCAGGCGCGGTTTTTGTTACCGATCAACCTGTCAAATTTCAGCTCATTCCGACACAGTCGCGAAAAGTGACGAAATTGCCCCCAGCGCGATTTTTGTTTCCAATCAAACTGTCAAATTTCAGCCCATTCCGACATCGTCGCGAAAAATAACGAAATTGCCCCAGGCGCGATTTTTGTTTCCGATCAAACTGTCAAATTTCAGCCCATTCCGACATCGTCGCGAAAAATAACGAAATTGCCCCAGGCGCGATTTTTGTTTCCGATCAACCTGTCAAATTTGAGCCCATTCCGACACAGTCAAGAAAAATGACCAAATTGCCCTCGGCGCGGTTTTTGTTCCCGATCAACCAGTCAAATTTGTGCCCATTTCGACACAGTCGACAAATATGATGAAATTGCCCTCGGCGCGATTTTTATTTCCGATCAAACTGTCAAATTTGAACCCATTCCGACACAGTCGCGAAAAATGACGAAATTACACCCGGCGCGATTTTTGTTCCCGATCAACCCTTCAAATTTGAGCCCATTCCGACACAGTCGAGAAAAATGACGAAATTGCCCCCAGCGCGATTTTTATTTTAGATCAAACTGCCAAATTTCAGCCAATTCCGACACATTCGCGAAAATGACAAAATTACACCCGGCGCGATTTTCGTTTCCGATCAACCTGTCAAATTTGAGCCCATTCCGACACAGTCCAGAAAAATGACGAAATTGCCGCCGGCGCGATTCTTATTTCCGATCAAACGGCCAAATTTCAGCCAATTCCGACACAGTCGAGGAAAATGACGAAATTTTTTGTTTCCTATCAACCAGTCAAATTTTAGCCAATTCCGACACAGTCGCGAAAAATGACGAAATTACCCCCGGTGCGATTTTTATTCCCAATCAACCAGTCAAATTTGAGCCCATTTCGACACAGTCGAGAAAAATGACGAAGTTGTCGCCGGCGTGATTTTTATTTCAGATCAAACGGCAAAATTTCAGCCAATTCCGACACAGTCGAGAAAAATGACGAAATTGCCCCCGGCGCGGTTTTTGTTTCCAATCAAGCAGTCAAATTTTAGCCAATTTCGACACAGTAGCGAAAAATGACGAAATTAGACCCGACGCAGTTTTTATTCCCGATCAACCTGTCAAATTTGAGCCCATTCCGACACAGTCGAGAAAAATGATGAAATTGCCCCCGGCGCGATTTTTGTTCCCGATCAACCTGTCAAATTTGAGCCCATTCCGACACAGTCGAGAAAAATGATGAAATTGCCCCCGGCGCGATTTTTATTTTAGATCAAACTGACAAATTTCAGCCAATTCCGACACAGTCGTGAAAAATGACGAAATTACACCCGGCGTGGTTTTTGTTCCCGATCAACCTGTCGAATTTGAGCCCATTCCGACACAGTCGAGAAAAATGACGAAATTGCCCCTGGCGCGATTTTTTTTTTCCGATCAACCAGTTAAATTTTTGCCAATTCCGACACAGTTAAATTTTAGCCAATTCCGACACAGTCGCGAAAAATGACGTAATTACACCCGGCGCGGCTTTTGTTCCCGATCAACCTGTCAAATTTGAGCCCATTCCGACACAGTCGCGAAAAATGATGAAATTACCCCCGGCGCGATTTTTGTTTCCGATGAACCTGTCAAATTTGAGCCCATTCCGACACAGTCGCGAAAGATGACGAAATTGCCCGATGCGCGATTTTCGTTCCCGATCAACCTGTCAAATTTGAGCCCATTACTACACAGTCGCGAAAAATGACGAAATTGCCCCCGTCGCGATTTTTGTTTCCGATCAACCTGTCAAATTTCAGCCCATTCCGACAACGTCGCGAAAAATGACGAAATTGCCCCAGGCTCGATTTTTGTTTCCGATCAACCTATCAAATTTGAGCCCATTTCGACACAATCGAGAGAAATGACGAAATTGCCCCCGGCGCGATTTTTATTTCAGATCAAACTGCCAAATTTCAGCCAATTCCGACACAGTCTAGAAAAATGACGAAATTGCCCCTGCGCGGTTTTTGTTTTCGATCAACCAGTCAAATTTTAGCCAATTCCGACAATGTCGCGAAAAAACACGGCGCGATTTTTGTTTCATATCAACCTGTCAAATTTTAGCCCATTTCGACACAGTCGAGAAAAATGTCAAAATTACCCACGAGGAGATGTTTATTTCTGATCAAACTGCCAAATTTCAGCCAATTCCGACACAGTCGAGAAAAATGACGAAATTGCCCCCGGCGCGGTTTTTGTTTCCGATCAACAAGTAAAATTTTAGCCAATTCCGACACAGTCGCGGAAGGTAACGAAATTACACCCGGCGCGATTTTGGTTCCTGATCAACCTGTCAAATTTGAGCCCATTCCGACACAGTCGCGAAAAATGACGAAATTGCCCCCGTTGTAATTTTTGTTTCTGATCAACCCGTTAAATTTCAGCCCATTCCGACATCGTCAAGAAAAATGACGAAATTGCCCCCGGCGCAATTTTTGTTCCCGATCAACCTGTCAAATTTGAGCCCATTCCGGTACAGTCGAGAAAAATGACGAAATTGCCGCCGGCGCGATTTTTATTTCAGATCAAACTGCCAAATTTCAGCCAATTTCGACACAGTCGAGAAAAATGACGAAATTGCCCCCAGCGCGATTTTTGTTCCCGATCAACCTGTCAAATTTGAGCCCATTCCGACACAGTCGAGAAAATTGACGAAATTGCCGCCAGCGCGATTTTTATTTCTGGTCAAACTGCCAAATTTCAGCCAATTTCGACACAGTCGAGAAAAATGACGAAATTGCCCCCGGCGTGATTTTTGTTCCCGATCAACCGGTCAAATTTGAGCCCATTCCGACACAGTCGAGGAAAATGACGAAATTGCCGCCGGTGCGATTTTTATTTCCGATCAAACCGCCAAATTTCAGCCAATTTCGACACAATCGAGAAAAATGACGAAATTGCCACCGGCGCGATTTTTGTTTCCGATCAAACTGTCAAATTTGAGCCCATTCCGACACAGTCGCGAAAAATGACGAAATTACACACGGCGCGATTTTTGTTCCCGATCAACCTGTCAAATTTGAGCCCATTCCGACACAGTCGACGAGATGACGACAGTGCCCCCTGCGCGATTTTTATTTTAAATCAAACTGCCAAATTTCAGCCAATTCCGACACAGTCGCGAAAAATGACGAAATTACACCCGGCGCGATTTTTGTTCCCGATCAACCTGTCAAATTTGAGCCCATTCCGACACAGTCGCGAAAAATGACGAAATTACACACGGCGCGATTTTTGTTCCCGATGAACCTGTCAAATTTGAGCCCATTCCGACACAGTCGCGAAAAATGACGAAATTACACACGGCGCGATTTTTGTTCCCGATGAACCTGTCAAATTTGAGCCCATTCCGACACAGTCGCGAAAAATGACGAAATTACACACGGCGCGATTTTTGTTCCCGATGAACCTGTCAAATTTGAGCCCATTCCGACACAGTTGAGAAAAATGACGAAATTGCCGCCGGCGCGATTTTTATTTTCGATCAAACTGAAAAATTTCAGTCAATTCAGACACAGTCGAGAAAAATGAAGAAATTGGCCCCGCGCGCGATTTTTGTTTCCTATCAACCAGTCAAATTTGAGCCCATTCCGACACAGTCGCTAAAAATGGCGAAACTACCGCCGGCGCGATTTTTGTTTTCGTTCAACCTGTCAAATTTTAGCCCATTCCTACACAGTCGCGAAAAATGACGAAATTGCCCCAGGCGCGATTTTTGTTCCCGATCAACCTGTCAAATTTCAGCCCATTCCGACACAGTCGCGAAAAGTGACGAAATTGCCACCAGCGCGATTTTTGTTTCCGATCAACCTATCAAATTACAGCCCATTCCGACATCGTCGCGAAAAATAACGAAATTGCCCCAGGCGCGATTTTTGTCTCCGATCAACCTATCAAATTTGAGCCCATTCCAACACAGTCGAGAAAAATGACGAAATTGCCGGCGGCGTGATTTTTATTTCCGGTCAAACGGCCAAATTTCAGCCAATTCCGACACAGTCGAGAAAAATGACGAAATTGCCCCCGACGCGGTTTTTGTTTCCGATCAACCAGTTAAATTTGAGCCTATTCCGACACAGTCGCGAAAAATGACGAAATTGGCCCCGGCGCGATTTTTGTTTCCCATCAACCAGTCAAATTTGAGCCCATTCCGACACAGTCGCAAAAAATGGCGAAACTACCGCCGGCGCGATTTTGGTTTTCGTTCAACCTGTCAAATTTTAGCCCATTCCTACACAGTCGCGAAAAATGACGAAATTGCCCCAGGCCCGATTTTTGTTCCCGATCAACCTGTCAAATTTCAGCCCATTCCGACACAGTCGCGAAAAGTGACGAAATTGCCCCCAGCGCGATTTTGTTTCCGATCAACTTATCAAATTTCAGCCCATTCCGACATCGTCGTGAAAAATAACGGAATTGCCCCAGGCGCGATTTTTGTTTCCGATCAACCTGTCAAATTTCAGCCCATTCCGACACAGTCGAGAAAAATGACCAAATTGCCCCCGGCGCGGTTTTTGTTCCCGATCAACCAGTCAAATTTGTGCCCATTCCGACACAGTCGAGAAAAATGACGAAATTGCCGGGGCGTGATTTTTATTTCCGATCAAACGGCCAAATTTCAGCCAATTCCGACACAGTCCAGAAAAATGACGAAATTGCCCCCAGGGCGGTTTTTGTTTCCAATCAACCAGTCAAATTTTAGCCAATTCCGACACAGTCGCGAAAAATGACAAAATTACACCCGACGCCGTTTTTATTCCCGATCAACCTGTCAAATTTGAGCCCATTCCGACACAGTCGAGAGAAATGACGAAATTGCCCCCGGCGCGATTTTTATTTTAGATAAAACTGCCAAATTTCAGCCATTTCCGATACAGTCGAGAAAAATGACGAAATTGCCAGCGGCGCGATTTTTGTTTCCGATCAACTTGTCAAATTTTAGCCAATTCCGACACAGTCGCGAAAAATGACGAAATTACACCCGGCGCGGTTTTCATTCCCGATCAACCTGTGAAATTTGAGCCCATTCCGACACAGTCGAGAGAAATGACGAAATTGCCCCCGGCGCGATTTTTATTTTAGATAAAACTGCCAAATTTCAGCCATTTCCGATACAGTCGAGAAAAATGACGAAATTGCCGGCGGCGTGATTTTTATTTCCGATCAACCGGCCAAATTTCAGCCAATTCCGACAGAGTCGAGAAAAATGACACAATTGCCCCCGGCGCAGTTTTTGTTTCTGATCAACCAGTCAAATTTTAGCCAATTCCGACACAGTCGCGAAAAATGACGAAATTACACCCGGCGCGGTTTTCATTCCCGATCAATGGGGTCAAATTTGACCCCATTCAGACACAGTCGAGAAAAATGACGAAATTGCCCCCGGCGCGATTTTTATTTTAGATCAAACTGGCAAATTTCAGCCAATTCCGACACAGTCGAGAAAAATGACGAAATTGACCCGGGCGCGATTTTTGTTCCCGATAAACCTGTCAAATTTGAGTCCATTCCGACACGTCGAAAAAAATGACGAAATAGCCGCCGACGCGATTTTTATTTCCGATGAAACTCCCAAATTTCAGCCAATTTCGACACAGTCGAGAAAAATGACGAAATTGCCCCCGACGCGGTCTTTGTTTCCGATCAACCGTTAAATTTTAGCCTATTCCGAAACAGTCGCAAAAAATGACGAAATTACACCCGGCGCGATTTTTGTTCCCGATCAACCTGTCAAATTTGAGCCCATTCCGACACAGTCGTGAAAAATGAAGAAATTGGCCCCGGCGCGATTTTTGTTTCCCATCAACCAGTCAGATTTGAGCCCATTCCGACACAGTCGCGAAAAATGACGACATTACACACGGCGCGATTTTTGTTCCTGATCAACCTGTCAAATTTGAGCCCATTCCGACACAGTCGTGAAAAATGAAGAAATTGCCCCCGGCGCGATTTTTGTTTCCGATCAACCAGTCAAATTTGAGCCCATTCCGACACAGTCGTGAAAAATGAAGAAATTGGCCCCGGAGCGATTTTTGTTTCCCATCAACCAGTCAAATTTGAGCCCATTCCGACACAGTCGCGAAAAATGACGACATTACACACGGCGCGATTTTTGTTCCTGATCAACCTGTCAAATT
>NW_019263563.1:0-15178 GCF_002742605.1 Olea europaea var. sylvestris | reverse complement strand
TCGCGACAAATGACAAAATTGGCCCTCGTGCAATTTTTCTTTGTCAATTTTCTGTCCAGCACTTCTTTAACCTGACATAATTAGTAAGGAAATTAATTATTCGGAGACCCAAACGAAGGAATTTAGCTAAAATCCCGTGATCCCGGGTCTGTGCCCAAAACCCAATTTTGCGGGCCGTTTCCAATCAACCTACCAAATTTCGGTCGATTCAGACACCGTCGCGACAAATGACAATATTGCCACTAGTCCGATTTTTCTTTGTTAATTTTCTGTCCAGCACTTCTTTAACCTGACATAATTAATAGGGAAATTCTTTATTCAGAGACCCAAACGAAGGAATATTGCTAAAATCCCGTGATCCCGGGTCAATGCCCCGAGTCCAATTTCGCGGGCCGTTTCCAATCAACCTACCAAATTTTGGCCAATTCCAACACCGTCGCGACGAATGACAATATTGCCCCTGGTCCGATTTTTCTTTGTTCATTTTCTGTCCAGCACTTCTTCAACCTGACAAAATTAATGCGGAAATTAATTATTCGGAGGCCAAAACGAAGAAATTTGGCTTAAATCCTGTGATCTTGGGTCTGTGCTTTGAGTCCAATCTCGTGGGCCGTTTCCAATCAACCTGCCAAATTTCAGTCCACTCCGACACCGTCGCGACAAATGACAAAATAGCCCCTGGTGCGATTTTTCTTTGTTAATTTTCTGTCCAGCACTTCTTCAACATGACATAATTAATACAGAAAGTAATCATTCGAAGGCCCAAACGAAGGAGTTTGGCTAAAATACCGTGATCCCGGGTCCTCGAGTCCGATTTCATGGGCCGTTTCCAAACAACCTGCCAAATTTCGGCCATTCTGACACGGTCGCGACAAATGACAAAATTGACCCTGGTGCGGTTTTTCTTTGTTAATTTTCTGTCCAGCACTTCTTCAACCTGACATAATTAATACGAAAATTAATTATTCGGAGGCCGAAACGTAGGAATTTGGCTAAAATCCCGTGATCTCGGGTCTATGCCCCGAGTCCAATTTCGTGGGCCATTTCCAATCAACCTGCCAAATTTCGGCCCATTCCGACACCGTCGCGACAAATGACCAAATTGCCCCAGGTGTGGTTTTTCTTCGTTAATTTTCTGTCTAGCACTACTTCAACCTCACATAATACGAAAATTAATTATTCGGAGTCCGAAACTAAGGAATTTGGCTAAAATCCCATGATCCAGCATCTGTGCCACGAGTACAGTTTCATGTGCCGTTTCCAGGCAACTTGCCAAATTTTGGCCCATTCCGACACCGTCGCGACAAATGACAAAATTGGCCCTCGTGCGATTTTTCTTTGTTAATTTTCTGTCCAACACTTCTTTAACCTGACATAATTAATAGGGAAATTAATTATTCGGAGACCCAAACGAAGGAATTTCGCTAATATCCCATGATCCCGGGTCTGTGCTTCGAGTCCAATTTCGCGGGCCGTTTCCAATGAACCTGTCAAATTTTGGCCCATTCCGACCCCGTCACGATAAATGACAAAATTGCCCGTGATGCGGTTTTTCTTTGTTAATTTTCTGTCCAGTACTTCTTCAACTTGACATAATTAATACGGAAATTAATTATTCGGAGGCCCAAACGAAGGAATTTGGCTAAAAACCCGTGATGTCGGGTCTGTGCCCCAATTCCAATTTCGCGGGCCGTTTCCAATCAACCTGCCCAATTTCAGCCCATTCCGACACCGTCGCGACAAATGACAAAATTGCCCCTGGTGTGATTTTTCTTTGTTAATTTTCGGTCCCGCATTACTTCAACTTGACATAATTAAATCGGAAATTAATTATTTGGAGTCCCAAATGATGGAATTTGGTTAAAATCCCGTGATCCCGGGTCTGTGCCACAAGTATGATTTCGCGTGCCGTTTCCAATCAACCTTCCAAATTTTGGCCCATTCCGACACCGTCTCAACAAATGACAAAATTGGCCCTCGTGCGATTTTTCAATGTTAATTTTCTATCCAGCACTTCTTTCACCGGACATAATTAACAGGGAAATTAATTATTCGGAGACCCAAATGAAGGAATTTGGCTAAAATATCGTGATCCCGGGTTTGTGCCCCGAGTCCAATTTCGTGGGCCATTTCCAATCAAACCTACCAAATTTCGGCCCATTCCGACACTATCGCGACAGATGACAAAATTGCCCCTGGTGCGATTTTTTTTGTTAATTTTCTGTCCGTCACTTCTTCAACCTGACATAATTAATACGACAATTAATTATTCGGAGGCCCAAACGTAGGAATTTGGCTAAAATCCCGTGATCCTGGGTCTGTGCCCCGAGTCCAATTTCGCGGGCCATTTCCAATCAACCTGCCAAATTCTGGCCCATTCTGACACCGTCGCGACAAATGAGAAATTTGCCCTTAGTGCGGTTTTTCTTTGTTAATTTTCTGTCCAGCACTTCTGCAACCTGACATAATTAATACGAAAATTAATTATTCGAAAGCCCAAACGAAAGAATTTGGCTAAAATCCCGCGATCCCGAGTCTGTGCCCTGAGTCCAATTTCGCGGGCCATTTCAAAACAACCGGCCAAATTTCGGCCCATTCTGACAACGTCGCGACAAATGAGAAAATTTCCCCTGGTGTGATTTTTCTTTGTTAATTTTCTGTCCTGTACTTCTTCAACCTGACATAATTAATACGGAAATTAATTATTCGGAGACCAAATGTAGAAATTTGGCTAAAATCCCGTGATCCTCGGTCTGTGCCCCGAGTCCAATTTCGCGGGCCGTTTCCAATCAACTCGCCAAATTTCGGCCCATTCCGCCACCGTCACGACAAATTACAAAATTTCCCGTGGTGCGGTATTTCTTTTTTTAATTCTCTGTCCTGGCCTTCTTCAACCTTACATAATTAATGCGGAAATTAATTATTCGGAGGCCCAAACGAAGGAATTTGGTAAAAATCCCGCAAACCCGGGTCTATGACCCGAGTCCAATTTCACGGGCCGTTTCCAATCAACCTGCCAAATTTCGGCCCGTTCCGACACCATCGCGACAAATGAGAAAATTGCCCCTGGTCCGATTTTTCTTTGTTAATTTTTAGTCTAACAGTTCTTCAACCTGACATAATTAATTCGAAAATTAATTATTCGGATGCCCAAATGAAGGAATTTGGGTAAAATCCTGTCATCCTGTGTCTGTACCCCGAGTCCTATTTCGCGGGCCGTTTCCAATCAGACTGCCAAATTTCAGCCCATTCCAACACCGTCGCGGCAAATGAAAAAATTGTCCCTGGTGCAGTTTTTCTTTGTTAATGTTCTGTCAAGCACTTCTTCAACTTGACATAAATAATGCGGAAATTAATCATTCGGAGGCCCAAACGAAGGAATTTGGCCAAAATCCCGTGATCCCGAGTCTATGCACCGAGTCCAATTTCACGGGCCGTTTTCGATCGACCTACCAAATTTCGGCCCATTCCGGCACCGTCACGACAAATGACAAAATTGCCCCTAGTCCGATTTTTCTTTGTTAATTTTCTGTCCAGTACTTCTTCAACCTGACATAACTAATACGGAAATTAATTTTTCGGAGGTCCAAACAAAGGAATTTGGCTAAAATCCCGTGATCCTGGGTCTGTGCCGCGAGTCCAATTTCGCGGGCCGTTTCTAAACAACCTGCCAAATTTCGGAGCATTCCGACACCGTCGCGACAAATGACAAAATTGCCCCTGGTGCAGTTTTTCTTTGTTAATTTTCTATCCAGTACTTCTTCAACCTAACATAATTAATACGAGAATTAATTATTCAGAGTCCCAAATGAAGGAATTTGACTAAAATCCCGTGATCCCGGGTCTGTGCCCCGAGTCCAATTTCGTGGGCTGTTTCCAATGAACCTGCCAAATTTTGGCCCATTCTGACACCGTCGCGACAAATGACAAAATTGCCCCTTATGCGATTTTTCGTTGTTAATTTTTTGTCCAGCACTTCTTCAACTTGACATAATTAATACGAAAATTAATTATTCGGAGGCCCAAACGAAGAAATTTGGCTAAAATCTCGTGATTCAGGGTCTGTGCCCCGGTTCCAATTTCGCGGGCCGTTTCCAGTCAACCTGCCAAATTTCAGCCCATTCCGACACTGTCGCGACAAAAGACAAAATTGCCCCTGGTGCGGTTTTTCTTCGTTAATTTTTTGTCCCGCACTACTTCAACCTGACATAATTAATACGAAAATTAATCATTTGGAGGCCTAAATGAAGGAATTTTTCTAAAATCCTGTGACCTCGGGTCTATGCCCGGAGTCCAATTTCGCGGGCCATTTCCAATGAACTTGCCAAATTTTGGTCAATTCCGACCGCCACGATAAATGACAAAATTGCCCCTAATGTGGTTTTTCTTTGTTAATTTTCTGTCCAGCACATCTTCAACTTGACCTAATTAATACGGAAATTAATTATTCGGAGGCCCAAACGATGGAATTTGGCTAAAATCCCGTGATCTCGGATCTGTGCCCCGATTCCAATTTCTCGGGCCGTTTCCAATCAACCTGCCAAATTTCGGCCCACTCCTACACCGTCACGAGAATGACAATATTGCCCCTGGTCCGATTTTTCTTTGTTAATTTTCTGTCCAGCACTTCTTCAACCTAACATAATTAATACGAAAATCAATTATTCGGAGGCCCAAACGAAGGAATTTGGCTAAAATCTCGTGATCCCGGGTCTGTGCATCAAGCTCAATTTAACGGGCTATTTCAAAACAACCAGCCAAATTTCGGCCCATTCCGACACCATCGCGACAAATGACAAAATTGCCCCTGGTGCGGTTTTTCTTTGTTAATTTTCTATCCATCACTTCTTCAACCTAACATAATTAATACGAAAATTAATTATTCGGAGGCCCACACGTAGGAAATTGGCTAAAATACCGTGATCTCGGGTCTATTCCCCGAGTCCAATTTCGTGGGCCGTTTCCAGTCAACCTACCAAATTTCGGCCCATTTCGACAGTATCGCGACAAATTACAAAATTGGCCATCGTACGGTTTTTCTTTGTCTATTTTGTGTCCATCACTTCTTTAACTTGACATAATTGATAGGGAAATTAATTATTCGGAGACTCAAACGAAGGAATTTGGCTAAAATCCTGTGATCCCGAGTCCGTGCCCCGAGTCCAATTTCGCGGGCCATTTCCAATCAACCTGCTAAATTTTGGCCCACTCCGACACCGTCGCGAAAAATGACGAAATTGCCCCTAGTGCAGTGTTTCTTTGTTAATTTTCTGTCTCGCACTTCTTCAACCTGACGTAATTAATACGGAAATTATTTATTCGGAGGCCCAAATATAGGAATTTGGTTAAAATCCCGTGATCTCGGGTCTATACCCCGAGTCCAATTTCGCGGGCCGTTTCCAAACAACCTACCAAATTTTGGCCAATTTCGTCACCATCACGACGAATAACAAAATTGCCCCTTGTGCGATTTTACCGGACATAATTAATACAGAAATTAATTATTCGGAGACCCAAACGAAGGAATTTAGCTAAAATCCCATGATCCCGGGTCTGTGCCACGAGTACGATTTCGCGTGCATTTCCAATCAACCTGCTAAATTTTGGCCCACTCCGACACCGTCGCGAAAAATGACGAAATTGCCCCTAGTGCAGTGTTTCTTTGTTAATTTTCTGTCTCGCACTTCTTCAACCTGACGTAATTAATACGGAAATTATTTATTCGGAGGCCCAAATATAGGAATTTGGTTAAAATCCCGTGATCTCGGGTCTATACCCCGAGTCCAATTTCGCGGGCCGTTTCCAAACAACCTACCAAATTTTGGCCAATTTCGTCACCATCACGACGAATAACAAAATTGCCCCTTGTGCGATTTTACCGGACATAATTAATACAGAAATTAATTATTCGGAGACCCAAACGAAGGAATTTAGCTAAAATCCCATGATCCCGGGTCTGTGCCACGAGTACGATTTCGCGTGCATTTCCAATCAACCTGCTAAATTTTGGCCCACTCCGACACCGTCGCGAAAAATGACGAAATTGCCCCTAGTGCAGTGTTTCTTTGTTAATTTTCTGTCTCGCACTTCTTCAACCTGACGTAATTAATACGGAAATTATTTATTCGGAGGCCCAAATATAGGAATTTGGTTAAAATCCCGTGATCTCGGGTCTATACCCCGAGTCCAATTTCGCGGGCCGTTTCCAAACAACCTACCAAATTTTGGCCAATTTCGTCACCATCACGACGAATAACAAAATTGCCCCTTGTGCGATTTTACCGGACATAATTAATACAGAAATTAATTATTCGGAGACCCAAACGAAGGAATTTAGCTAAAATCCCATGATCCCGGGTCTGTGCCACGAGTACGATTTCGCGTGCATTTCCAATCAACCTGCTAAATTTTGGCCCACTCCGACACCGTCGCGAAAAATGACGAAATTGCCCCTAGTGCAGTGTTTCTTTGTTAATTTTCTGTCTCGCACTTCTTCAACCTGACGTAATTAATACGGAAATTATTTATTCGGAGGCCCAAATATAGGAATTTGGTTAAAATCCCGTGATCTCGGGTCTATACCCCGAGTCCAATTTCGCGGGCCGTTTCCAAACAACCTACCAAATTTTGGCCAATTTCGTCACCATCACGACGAATAACAAAATTGCCCCTTGTGCGATTTTACCGGACATAATTAATACAGAAATTAATTATTCGGAGACCCAAACGAAGGAATTTAGCTAAAATCCCATGATCCCGGGTCTGTGCCACGAGTACGATTTCGCGTGCATTTCCAATCAACCTGCTAAATTTTGGCCCACTCCGACACCGTCGCGAAAAATGACGAAATTGCCCCTAGTGCAGTGTTTCTTTGTTAATTTTCTGTCTCGCACTTCTTCAACCTGACGTAATTAATACGGAAATTATTTATTCGGAGGCCCAAATATAGGAATTTGGTTAAAATCCCGTGATCTCGGGTCTATACCCCGAGTCCAATTTCGCGGGCCGTTTCCAAACAACCTACCAAATTTTGGCCAATTTCGTCACCATCACGACGAATAACAAAATTGCCCCTTGTGCGATTTTACCGGACATAATTAATACAGAAATTAATTATTCGGAGACCCAAACGAAGGAATTTAGCTAAAATCCCATGATCCCGGGTCTGTGCCACGAGTACGATTTCGCGTGCATTTCCAATCAACCTGCTAAATTTTGGCCCACTCCGACACCGTCGCGAAAAATGACGAAATTGCCCCTAGTGCAGTGTTTCTTTGTTAATTTTCTGTCTCGCACTTCTTCAACCTGACGTAATTAATACGGAAATTATTTATTCGGAGGCCCAAATATAGGAATTTGGTTAAAATCCCGTGATCTCGGGTCTATACCCCGAGTCCAATTTCGCGGGCCGTTTCCAAACAACCTACCAAATTTTGGCCAATTTCGTCACCATCACGACGAATAACAAAATTGCCCCTTGTGCGATTTTACCGGACATAATTAATACAGAAATTAATTATTCGGAGACCCAAACGAAGGAATTTAGCTAAAATCCCATGATCCCGGGTCTGTGCCACGAGTACGATTTCGCGTGCATTTCCAATCAACCTGCTAAATTTTGGCCCACTCCGACACCGTCGCGAAAAATGACGAAATTGCCCCTAGTGCAGTGTTTCTTTGTTAATTTTCTGTCTCGCACTTCTTCAACCTGACGTAATTAATACGGAAATTATTTATTCGGAGGCCCAAATATAGGAATTTGGTTAAAATCCCGTGATCTCGGGTCTATACCCCGAGTCCAATTTCGCGGGCCGTTTCCAAACAACCTACCAAATTTTGGCCAATTTCGTCACCATCACGACGAATAACAAAATTGCCCCTTGTGCGATTTTACCGGACATAATTAATACAGAAATTAATTATTCGGAGACCCAAACGAAGGAATTTAGCTAAAATCCCATGATCCCGGGTCTGTGCCACGAGTACGATTTCGCGTGCATTTCCAATCAACCTGCTAAATTTTGGCCCACTCCGACACCGTCGCGAAAAATGACGAAATTGCCCCTAGTGCAGTGTTTCTTTGTTAATTTTCTGTCTCGCACTTCTTCAACCTGACGTAATTAATACGGAAATTATTTATTCGGAGGCCCAAATATAGGAATTTGGTTAAAATCCCGTGATCTCGGGTCTATACCCCGAGTCCAATTTCGCGGGCCGTTTCCAAACAACCTACCAAATTTTGGCCAATTTCGTCACCATCACGACGAATAACAAAATTGCCCCTTGTGCGATTTTACCGGACATAATTAATACAGAAATTAATTATTCGGAGACCCAAACGAAGGAATTTAGCTAAAATCCCATGATCCCGGGTCTGTGCCACGAGTACGATTTCGCGTGCATTTCCAATCAACCTGCTAAATTTTGGCCCACTCCGACACCGTCGCGACAAATGACAAAAGTGCCGCTGGTGTCAGAGTCCCAAACGAAGGAATTTGGCTAAAATGCCGTGATCCCGGGTCTGTGCCACGAGTACGATTTCGCGTGCCATTTTCAATCAACCAGCCAAATTTCGGCCCATTCAGACACGGTCGCATCAAATGACAAAATTGGCCCTCGTGCGGTTTTTCTTTGTTAATTTTTTGTCCAGCACTTCCTTAACTTGACATAATTAATAGGGAAATTCTTTATTTGGAGACCCAAATGAAGGAATTTGCTTAAATCCCGTGATCCCGGGTCAATGCCCCGAGTCCAATTTCGCGGGCCATTTCCAATCAACCTACCAAATTTTGGCCAATTCCGTCACCATCACGACGAATGACAATATTGCCCCTGGTCTGATTTTTCTTTGTTAATTTTCTGTCCAGCACTTCTTCAACCTGACAAAACTAATATGAAAATTAATTATTCGGAGGCCCAAACGAAGGAATTTGGCTTAAATCTCGTGATCCTGGGTCTGTGCTCTGAGTCCAATTTCGCAGGCCGTTTTCAATCAACTTGCCAAATTTAGGCCCATTCCAACACCGGAGCGAAAAATGACAAAATTGTCCCTAGTGCGGTTTTGCTTTGTTAATTTTCGGACCAACACTTCTTCAACCTGACAAAATTAATAAGGAAATTAATTATTCAGATGCCCAAACGAAGGAATTTGGCTAAAATCCCATGATACCGGGTCTGTGTCCCGAGTCCAATTTTGCGGGCCGTTTCCAATCAACCTGCCAAATTTCGGCCCATTCCGACGCCTTCACGAAAAATGACAAAATTGCCCCTGGTGCGATTTGGCTTTGTTAATTTTCAGTCCAACACTTCTTCATCCTAACATAATTAGTAAGGAAATTATTTATTCAGAGGCCCAACCGAAGGAATTAGGCTAAAATCCCGTGATCACGTGTCTGTGCCCCGAGTCAAATTTCGCGGGTTGTTTCCTAACAACCTACCAAATTTCGGCCCATTCTGACACCGTCGCGACAAAATGACAAAATTGCCCCTGGTGCGATTTTTCTTTGTTAATTTTCTGTCCAGCACTACTTCAACCTGACATAATTAATACGAAAATTAATTATTCGGAGCCCGAAACGAAGGAATTTGGCTAAAATCCCGTGATCCCGGGCTTGTGCCACGAGTGCAATTTCGCGGGCCGTTACCAATCAACTTACCAAATTTTGGCCCATTCCGACACCGTCGCGACAAATGACAAAATTGGCCCTCATGCGATTTTTTTTTGTTAATTTTCTGTCCAGCACATCTTTAGCCTAACATAATTAATAAGGAAATTAATTATTTGGAGACCCAAACGAAAGAATTTGGCTAAAATCCCATGATCCCGGGTCTATGCCCCAAGTCCAATTTCGCGGGCCGTTTTCAATCAACCTGCCAAATTTCAGCCCATTCCAACACCGGAGCGAAAAATGACAAAATTGCCCCTGGTGTGGTTTTGCTTTGTTTATTTTCTGACCAACACTTCTTCAACCTGACATAATTAATAAGGATATTAATTATTCGGATGCCCAAACGAAGGAATTTGGCTAAAATCCCGTGATACCGGGTCTGTGCCTCTAGTCCAATTTTGCCGTTTCCAATCAACCTGTCAACTTTCGGCCCATTCCGACGCCTTCGCGACAAATGACAAAATTGCCCCTGGTGCAATTTTGCTCTGCTAATTTTAAGTCCAACACTTCGTCATCCTAACATAATTAGTAAGGAAATTAATTATTCGGAGGCCCAACCGAAGGAATTATGCTAAAATCCCGTGATCACGTGTTTGTGCCTCGAGTCAAATTTTGCGGGCCGTTTCCAAACAACGTACCGAATTTCGGCCCATTCCGACACCATCACGACGAATAACAAAATTGCCCCTTGTGCGATTTTTCTTTGTTAATTTTCTAGCCAGTAATTCTTCAACCTGACATAATTAATACGGAAATTAATTATTCGGAGGCCCAAACGTAGGAATTTGGCTAAAATCCCATAATCTCGGGTCAGTATCCCGAGTCCAATTTCACGGGCCGTTTCCAACCAACCCGCCAAATTTTGGCCCATTCCGACACCGTCGCGACAAATGACAAAATTGCCGCAGGTGCGATTTTTCTTTGTTAATTTTATGTCCAACACCACTTCAACCTGACATAATTAATGCAAAAATTAACTATTCGAAGTGCCAAACGAAGGAATTTGGCTAAAATACCGTGATCCCGGTTCTGTGCCACGAGTACAATTAAGCGTGCCGTTTCCAATCAACTTGTCGAATTTCGGCCCATTCCGACACCATCGCGACAAATGAAAAAATTGGCCCTCGTGTGGTTTTTCTTTGTTAATTTTTTGCCCAGCACTTCTTTAACCTGACATAATTAATAGGGAAATTAATTATTCGGAGACCCAAACGAAGGAATTTGGCTAAAATTTGGTGATCCCGGGTCTATGCCCCGAGTCCAATTTCGCAGGCCGTTTCCAATCAACCTACCAAATTTTGGCCAATTTCGACACCGTCGCGACAAATGATAATATTACCCCTGGTCTGGTTTTTCTTTTTTAATTTTCTGTCTAGCACTTCTTCAACCTAACAAAATTAATACGAAAATTAATTATTCGGAGGCCAAAACAAAGGAATTTGGCTAAAATCCCATGATCCCGGGTCTGTGCCCCGAGTCCAATTTCGCTGGCCGTTTCCAACCGACCTGCCAAAATTTCAGCCCATTTCAACACCGTCGCGACAGATGACAAAATTGACCCAGGTGCGATTTTTCTTTGTTAATTTTCTATCCAGCACTACTTCAATCTGACATAATTAATACGAAAATTAACTATTTGGAGTCCCAAATGAAGGAATTTGGCTAAAATGCCGTGATCCCAGGTCTGTGCCACGAGTACGATTTCGCGTGCCATTTCCAATCAAACTGCCAAATTTCGCCCCATTCCGACATCGTCACGACAAATGACAAAATTGGTCCTCGTGTGGTTTTTCTTTGTTAATTTTCTGTCCAGCACTTCTTTAACCTGACATAATTAATAAGGAAATTCTTTATTCAGAGACCCAAACGAAGGAATTTGGCTAAAATCCCGTGATCCTGGGACTATGCCCCGAGTCCAATTTCGCGGGCGGTTTCCAATCAACCTACCAAATTTCGGCCAATTCCGACACCGTCACGACGAATGACAATATTGCCCCTGGTCCAGTTTTTCTTCGTTAATTTTTTGTCAAGCACTTCTTCAACCTGATAAAATTAAAATGAAAATTAATTATTCGGAGGCCCAAACGAAGGAATTTGGCTTAAATCTCGTGATCCCGGGTCTGTGCTTCGAGTCCAATTTCACGGGCCGTTTCCAATCAACCTGCCAAATTTCGGTCCACTCCGACACCGTCACGACAAATGACAAAATAGCCTCTGGTGCGATTTTTCTTTGTTAATTTTCTGTCCAGCACTTCTTCAACATGACATAATTAATACGGAAAGTAATCATTCGAAGGCCCAAACGAAGGAGTTTGGCTAAAATACCATGATCCTGGGTCTGTGCCCCGAGTCCAATTTCTCGGGCCGTTTCCAATCAACCTGCCAAATTTCGGCCCATTTCGACATCATCGCAACAATAACAAAATTGCCATAGGTGCGATTTTTCTTTGTTAATTTTCTGTCCAGCACTTCTTCAACCTGACATAATTAATAAGGAAATAAATTATTCGAAGGCCCAAACGAAGGAATTTGGCTAAAATCCCATGATCCCGGGTTTGTGCCCCGAGTCCAAATTCGCGGGCCGTTTCCAAACAACCTGCTAAATTTCGGCCCATTCTGACACCGTCACGACAAATGACTAAATTGCCCCTGGTCCGATTTTTCTTTGTTAATTTTTTGTCCTATACTTCTTCAACCTGATATAATTAATACAAAAATTAATTATTCGGACGCCCAAACGAAGGAATTTGGCTAAAATCCCGTGATCCCGAGTCTATGCCCGGAGTCCAATTTCATGGGCCGTTTCCAATCAACCTGCCAAATTTTTGCCCATTACGATGCCGTCGCGACAAATGACAAAATTTCCCCTGGTGAGATTTTGCTTTGTTAATTTTCTGTCCATCACTTCTTTAACCTGACATAATTAGTGAGGAAATTAATTATTCGGAGGCCCAAACGAAGGAATTTGGCTAAAATCCCGTGATCCCGGGTCTGTGCCCCGAGACCAATTTCGCGAGCCTTTACAATAAACCAGCAAAATTTCAACCCATTCCGACACTGTCTCAAAAAATGACAAAATTGCCCCTGGTGCGGTTTAACTTTGTTAATTTTCTGTCCAACACTTCTTCAGCCTACATAATTAATAAGGAAATTAATTATTCGGAGGCCCAAACGACGGAATTTGGCTAAAATCTTGTGATCCCAGATTTGTGCCCCGAGTCAAATTTCGGCCCATTCCTATACCTTCGCGACAAATGACAAAATTGCCCCTGGTGCGATTTTGCTTTGTTAATTTTCTGCCCATCACTTATTAAACCTGACATAATTAAAAAGGAAATTATTTATTCTGAGGCCCAAACGAAGGAATATGGCTAAAATCTCGTGATCCCGGGTCTGTACCTCGAGTCCAATTTCGCGGGCCGTTTCCAATCAACCTGCCAAATTTTGGCCCATTCAGACACCGTCGCGATAAATGACAAAATTGCCCGTGGTGCGATTTTGCTTCGTTAATTTTCTATCCAGCACTTCTTCAACCCGACATAATTAATAAGGAAACTAATTATTCGGAGGCCCAAACAAAGTAATTCTGTTGAAATCACGTGATCCCTAGTCTGTGCCGCGAGTCTAATTATGCGGGCCGTTTCCAATCAACCTGTCAAATTTCGGACCATTTCGAGATCGTCGCGATAAATGACAAAATTGCCACTGGTTCGATTTTTCTTTGTTAATTTTCTGTCCAGCATTTCTTCAACCTGACATAATTAATACAGAAATTAATTAATAGGAGGCCCAAACGAAAGAATTTGGCTAAAATCCCGTGATCCCGGGTCTGTGCCCGGAGTCCAATTTCGCGGGTCGTTTCCAATCAACTCTCTAAATTTCGGCCCATTCCGACACCGTCACGACAAATGAAAAAATTGCCCCTGGCGCAGTTTTTCTTTGTTAATTTTCCGTCCAGCACTTCTTAAACCTGACATAATTAATACGAAAATTAATTATTCAGAGGCCCAAACGAAGGAATTTGGCTAAAATCTCGTGATCCCGGGTCTGTGCCCCGAGTCCAATTTCGCGGCCCATTTCCAATCAACTTGCCAAATTTCGACCCATTCCTAGACCTTCGCGACAAATGACAAAATTGCCCCAGGCGCAGTTTTGCTTTGTTAATTTTCTGTCCATCACTTAATCAACCTGACATAATTAATAAGAAAATTAATTATTCTGAGGCCCAAACGAAGAAATTTGGCTAAAATCCCGTGATCCCGGGACTGTGCCCTGAGTCCAATTTCGCAGGCAGTTTCCAGTCAACTTTCCAAATTTAGGCCCATTCCGACACCGTCGCGACAAATGAAGAAATTGCCCTTGGTGCGGTTTTTCTTTGTTAATTTTCCGTCCAGCACTTCTTAAACCTGACATAATTAATACTGAAATTAATTACTCGGAGGCCCAAACGAAGGAATTTGGTAAAATCTCCTAATCCCGAGTCTGTGCCCCGAGTCCAATTTCGCGGGCCGTTTACAATCAACCTACCAAATTTCGGCCCATTCCTACACCGTCGCGACAAATGACAAAATTGCTCTGGTGCGGTTTTGCTTTGTTAATTTTCTGTCCATCACTTATTCAACCTGACATAATTAATAAGGAAATTAATTATTCTGAGGCCCAAAAGAAGGAATATGGCTAAAACCTCATGATCCAAGGTCTGTATCCCTAGTCCAGTTTCGCAGGCCGTTTCCAATCAACTTGCCAAATTTCGGCCCATTCCGACACCGTCGCGGCAAATGACAAAATTGCCCCTGGTGCGGTTTTGCTTCGTTAATTTTCTATCCAGCACTTCTTCAAGCTGACATAATTAATAAAGAAACTAATTATTCGGAGGCCCAAACGAAGTAATTCTACTAAAATCCCGTGATCCCGAGTCTGTGCCTCGAATCTAATTTCGCGGGCCGTTTCCAATCAACCTGCCAAATTTTGGACCATTTCGAGATCGTCGCAACAAATGACAAAATTGCCACTAGTTCGATTTTTCTTTGTTAATTTTCTGTCCAGCACTTCTTCAACCTGACATAATTAAAACAGAAATTAATTATTCGGAGGCCCAAACGAAAGAATTTGGCTAAAATCTCGTGATCCCGGGACTGTGCCCCGGGTCTAATTTCGCGGGCCGTTTCCAGTCAACTTTCCAAATTTTGGCCCATTTCGACACCGTCGCGACAAATGAAAAAATTGCCCCTGGTGCGATTTTTCTTTGTCAATTTTCTGTCCTGCACTTCTTCAACCTGACATAATTAATACTGAAATTAATTATTCGGAGGCCCAAACAAAGGAATTTTGGTAAAATCTCCTAATCTCGAGTCTGTGCCCCGAGTCCAATTTCGCGGGCCGTTTATAATCAACCTGCCAAATTTCGGCTCATTCGTAAACCTTCGCGACAAAATTGCCCCAGGTGCGGTTTTGCTTTGTTAATTTTCTGTCCATCACTTCTTCAACCTGACATAATTAATAAGGAAATT
>NW_019263562.1:0-15188 GCF_002742605.1 Olea europaea var. sylvestris | reverse complement strand
AAAAGGGTCGCTACATTTCCAAAAAGTACTTATGGGCCCAAAACGGACATCGTGTACAAAAGTTACGCTCAATTCATCGTACGTGACAATCCAAGCCTTCCAAGTATAAAAGTGCTAATTCTTTCAGAAAATGGCCGAAATCCATCATACGTCACGATGATGTGGTGAGTTCAATCCAAAAGGGTCGCTATATTTCCAAAGAGTACTTATGGGCCCAAAACGGACACCGTGTGCAAAAGGTACGCTCAATTCTTCGTACGCCGACTATCCATGCCTTCAAACATAAAATTGCTCTTTTTTTTTAAGAAATGGCCGAAATCCGTCATACGTCATGACGAAGTTGTGAGTTCAATTCAAAAGGGTCGCTACATTTCCAAAAAGTACTTATGGGCCCAAAACGGACATCGTGTACAAAAGTTACGCTCAATTCATCGTACGCGACAATCCAAGCCTTCCAAGTATAAATGTGCTAATTCTTTCAGAAAATGGCCGAAATCCATCATACGTCACGATGATGTGGTGAGTTCAATCCAAAAGGGTCGCTATATTTCCAAAAAGTACTTATGGGCCCAAAACGGACACCGTGTGCAAAAGGTACGCTCAATTCTTCGTACGCCGACTATTCAAGCCTTCAAACATAAAATTGCTCTTTCTTTCAAAAAAATTGCCGAAATCCATCATACGTCACGACGAAGTTGTGAGTTCAATCCAAAAGGGTCGCTAAATTTCCAAATAGTACTTATGGGCCCAAAACGGACACCGTGTGCAAAAGGTACGCTCAATTCTTCGTACGTCAACTATTCGAGCATTTCAATTATAGAAGTGCTCGTTCTTTCAAAAAATGGCCGAAATGCCTCAGACGTCATGATGAAGTAGTGAGTTCAGTCCAAAAGGGTCGCTACATTTCCAAAAAGTACTTATGGGGCCAAAACGGACACCGTGTGCAAAAGTTACGCTCAATTCTTCGTACGCCGACTATCCAAGCCTTCCGAACATAAAATTGCTCATTCATTTGAAAAATGTCCAAAATCCCTAATAGGTCACGATGAAGTTGTGAGTTCAATCCAAAAGGGTCGCTACATTTCCAAAAAGTACTTATGGGCCGAAAACGGACACCGTGTGCAAAAGTTACGCTCAATTCTTCGTACGCCGACTATCCAAGCCTTCCGAACATAAAATTGCTCATTCATTTGAAAAATGTCCAAAATCCCTAATAGGTCACGATGAAGTTGTGAGTTCAATCCAAAAGGGTCGCTACATTTCCAAAAAGTACTTATGGGGCCAAAACGGACACCATGTGCAAAAGTTACGCTCAATTCTTCGTATGCCGACTATCCAAGCCTTCCGAACCTAAAATTGCTCATTCTTTTGAAAAATGTCCGAAATCCCTTATAGGTCACGACGATGTTGTGAGTTCAATCCAAAATGGTCGCTACATTTCCAAAAAGTACTTATGGGCCCAAAACGGACACCGTGTGTAAAAGTTACGCTCAATTCTTCGTACGTCGACTATCCGAGCGTTCCAAATATAGAAGTGTTCGTTCTTTCGAAAAATGGCCGAAATCCCTCAGACGTCACGCCGAATTAGTGAGTTCAGTCCAAAAGGGTCGTTACATTTCCAAAAAGTACTTATGGGGCCAAAACGGACACCATGTGCAAAAGTTACGCTCAATTCTTCGTACGCCGACTATCCAAGCCTTCCGAACATAAAATTGCTCATTCTTTTGAAAAAGGTCCGAAATCCATTACAGTTCACGACGAAGTTGTGAGTTCAATCCAAAAGGGTCGCCACATTTCCAAAAAGTACTTATGAGCCCAAAATGGACACCGTGTGCAAAAGGTACGCTCAATTACTCGCACGCCGACTATCCAAGCCTTCAAACATAAAATTGCTCTTTCTTTCTCAAAATGGCCGAAATCCGTCATACATCACGACGAAGTTGTGAGTTCAATCCAAAAGGGTCGCTACATTTCTAAAAAGTACTTATGGGCCCAAAACGGACACCGCATACAAAAGTTACGCTCAATTCTTCGTACGCCGACTGTTCGAGCGTTCCAAATAGAGAAGTGCTCGTTCTTTCGAAAAATGGTCGAAATCCGTCAGACGTCACGACGAATTAGTGAGTTCAGTCCAAAAGGGTCGCTACATTTCCAAAAAGTACATATGGGGCCAAAACGGACACCATGTGCAAAAGTTACGCTCAATTCTTCGTGCGCCGACTATCCAAGCCTACAAACATAAATTTGCTCTTTCTTTTAGAAAATGGCCGAAATCCGTCATACGTCATGATGAAGTTGTGAGTTCAATCCAAAAGGGTCGCTACATTTCCAAAAAGTACTTATGGGCCCAAAACAGACACCGTGTGCAAAAGGTACGCTCAATTCTTCGTACGTCGACTATCCGAGCGTTCCAAATATAGAAGTGCTCGTTCTTTCCAAAAATGGCCAAAATCCCTCAGACATCACGATGAAGTAGTGAGTTCAGTCCAAAAGGGTCGCTACATTTCAAAAAAGTACTTATGGGACCAAAACGGATGCCGTGTGCAAAAGTTACGCTCAATTCTTCGTACGCCAACTATCCAAGCCTACAAAAATAAATTGCTCTTTCTTTTAGAAAATGGCCGAAATCCGTCATACATCACGACGAAGTTGTGAGTTCAATCCAAAAGGGTCGCTACATTTCTAAAAAGTACTTATGGGCCCAAAACGGACACCGTGTGCAAAAGTTACGCTCAATTCTTCGTACGCCAACTATCCAAGCCTACAAAAATAAATTGCTCTTTCTTTTAGAAAATGGCCGAAATCCGTCATACATCACGACGAAGTTGTGAGTTCAATCCAAAAGGGTCGCTACATTTCCAAAAAGTACTTATGGGGCCAAAACGGACACCGTGAGCAAAAGTTACGCTCAATTCTTCGTACGCCAACTATCCAAGCCTACAAAAATAAATTGCTCTTTCTTTTAGAAAATGGCCGAAATCCGTCATACATCACGACGAAGTTGTGAGTTCAATCCAAAAGGGTCGCTACATTTCTAAAAAGTACTTATGGGCCCAAAACGGACAACGTGTGCAAAAGTGACGCTCAATTCTTCGTACGCCGACTATCCAAGCCTTCCGAACATAAAATTGCTCATTCTTTTGAAAAATGTCCGAAATGCCTTATAGGTCAGGACGAAGTTGTGAGTTCAATCCAAAAGAGTCGCCACATTTCCAAAAAGTACTTATTGGCCCAAAATGGACACCGTGTGCAAAAGGTACGCTCAATTCTTCATACGCGACTATCCAAGCCTTCCAAGTATAAAAGTGCTAATTCTTTCAGAAAATGGCCGGAATCCATCATACATCACGATGAAGGGGTGAGTTCAATCCAAAAGGGTCGCTATATTTCCAAAAAGTACTTATGGGCCCGAAACGGACGCCGTGTGCAAAGGTTACGCTTAATTCTTCGTACGCCGACTATCCAAGCCTACAAACATAAATTGCTCTTTCTTTCAGAAAATGGTCGAAATCCGTCATACGTCATGATGAAGTTGTGAGTTCAATCCAAAAGGGTCGCTACATTTCCAAAAAGTACTTATGGGCCCAAAACGGACACCGTGTGCAAAAGGTACGCTCAATTCTTCGTACGTCGACTATCCGATCGTTCCAAATATAGAAGTGCTCGTTCCTTCAAAAAATGGCCGAAATCCCTCAGACATCACGACGAAGTAGTGAGTTCAGTCCAAAAGGGTCGCTACATTTCCAAAAAGTACTTATGGGGCCAAAACGGACACCGTGTGCAAAAGTTACACTCAATTCTTCGTACGCCGACTATCCAAGCCTTCCGAACATAAAATTGCTCATTCTTTTGAAAAATGTCCGAAATACCTTATAGGTCAGGACGAAGTTGTGAGTTCAATCCAAAAGGGTCGCCACATTTCCAAAAAGTACTTATGGGCCCAAAACGGACACCGTGTGCAAAAGGTACGCTCAATTCTTCGTACGCCGACTATCCAAGCCTTCCGAACATAAAATTGCTCATTCTTTTGAAAAATGTCCGAAATCCCTTATAGGTCACGGCGAAGTTGTGAGTTCAATCCAAAAGGGTCGCTACATTTCCAAAAAGTACTTATGGGCCCGAAACGGACGCCGTGTGCAAAGGTTACGCTCAATTCTTCGTACGCCGACTATCCAAGCCTACGAACATAAATTGCTCTTTCTTTCAGAAAATGGCCGAAATTCGTCATACGTCATGATGAAGTTGTGAGTTCAATCCAAAAGGGTCGCTACATTTCCAAAAAGTACTTATGGGCCCAAAACGGACACCGTGTGCAAAAGGCATGCTCAATTCTTCGTACGTCGACTATCCGAGCGTTCCAAGTATAGACGTGCTCGTTCCTTCAAAAAATGGCCAAAATCCCTCAGACGTCACGACGAAGTAGTGAGTTCAGTTCAAAAGGGTCGCTACATTTCCAAAAAGTACTTATGGGCCCAAAACGGACACCGTGTGCAAAAGTTACGGTCAATTCTTCGTACGCCGACTATCCAAGCCTTCCGAACATAAAATTGCCCATTCTTTTGAAAAATGTCCGAAATGCCTTATAGGTCAGGATGAAGTTGTGAGTTCAATCCAAAAGGGTCGCCACATTTCCAAAAAGTACTTATGGGCCCAAAACGGACACCGTGTGCAAAAGGTACGCTCAATTATTCGTACGCCGACTATCCAAGCCTTCAAACATAAAATTGCTCTTTCTTTCAAAAAATGGCCGAAATCCATCATACGCCGTGACGAAGTTGTGAGTTCAATCCAAAAGGGTCGCTACATTTCAAAAAGTACTTATGGGCCCAAAACGGACACCGTGTGCAAAAGTTACACTCAATTCTTCATACGCCGACAATCCAAGCCTTCCGAACATAAAATTGCTCATTCTTTTGAAAAATGTCCGAAATCCCTTATAGGTCACGACGAAGTTGTGAGTTCAATCCAAAAGGGTCGCTAAATTTCCAAATAGTACTTATGGGGCCAAAACGGACACCGTGTGCAAAAGGTACGCTCAATTCTTCGTACGCCGACTATCCAAGCCTTCAAACATAAAATTGCTCTTTCTTTCAAAAAAATTGCCGAAATCCATCATACGTCGCGACGAAGTTGTGAGTTCAATCCAAAAGGGTCGCTAAATTTCCAAATAGTACTTATGGGGCCAAAACGGACACCGTGTGCAAAAGGTACGCTCAATTCTTCGTACGTCAACTATCCGAGCATTCCAATTATAGAAGTGCTCGTTATTTCAAAAAATGGCCGAAATACCTCAGACGTCATGACGAAGTAGTGAGTTCAGTCCAAAAGGGTTGCTACATTTCCAAAAAGTACTTATGGGGCCAAAACGGACACCGTGTGCAAAAGTTACGCTCAATTCTTCGTACGCCGACTATCCAAGCCTTCCGAACATAAAATTGCTAATTCTTTTGAAAAATGTCCAAAATCCCTAATAGGTCACGACGAAGTTGTGAGTTCAACCCAAAAGGGTCGCTACATTTCCAAAAAGTACTTATGGGCCGAAAACGGACACCGTGTGCAAAAGTTACGCTCAATTCTTCGTACGCCGACTATCCAAGCCTTCCGAACATAAAATTGCTAATTCTTTTGAAAAATGTCCAAAATCCCTAATAGGTCACGACGAAGTTGTGAGTTCAATCCGAAAGGGTCGCTACATTTCCAAAAAGTACTTATGGGGCCAAAACGGACACCGTGTGCAAAAGTTACGCTCAATTCTTCGTACACTGACTATCCAAGCCTTCTGAACATAAAATTGCTCATTCTTTTGAAAAATGTTCGAAATCCCTTATAGGTCACGACGAAGTTTTGAGTTCAATCCAAAATGGTCGCTACATTTCCAAAAAGTACTTATGGGCCCAAAACGGACACCGTGTGCAAAAGTTACGCTCAATTCTTCGTACGCCGGCTATCCGAGCGTTCCAAATATAGAAGTGTTCGTTCTTTCGAAAAATGGCCGAAATCCCTCACACGTCACGACGAATTAGTGAGTTCAGTCCAAAAGGGTCGCTATATTTCCAAAAAGTACTTATGGGGCCAAAACGGACACCGTGTGCAAAAGTTACGCTCAATTCTTCGTACGCCGACTATCCAAGCCTTCCGAATATAAAATTGCTCATTCTTTTGAAAAATGTCCGAAATCCCTTATAGGTCACGACGAAGTTGTGAGTTCAATCCAAAAGGGTCGCTACATTTCCAAAAAGTACTTATGGGCCCAAAACGGACACCGTGTGCAAAAGGTACGCTCAATTATTCGCACGCCGACTATCCAAGCCTTCAAACATAAAATTGCTCTTTCTTTCTCAAAATGGCCGAAATCCGTCATACATCACGACGAAGTTGTGAGTTAAATCCAAAAGGGTCGCTACATTTCTAAAAAGTACTTATGGGCCCAAAACGGACACCGTATGCAAAAGTTACGCTCAATTCTTCGTACGCCGACTATCCAAGCCTTCAAACATAAATTTGCTCTTTCTTTCAGAAAATGGCCAAAATCCGTCATACGTCACGGCGAAGTTGTGAGTTCAATCCAAAAGGGTCGTTACATTTCCAAAAAGTACTTATGGGCCCAAAACGGACACCGTGGACAAAAGGTACGCTCAATTCTTCGTACGTCGACTATCCGAGCGTTCAAAATATAGAAGTGCTCGTTCTTTCCAAAAATGGCCGAAATCCCTCAGACGTCACGATGAAGTAGTGAATTCAGTCCAAAAGGGCAGCTACATTTCAAAAAAGTACTTATGGGGCCAAAACGGACGCCGTGCGCAAAAGTTACGCTCAATTCTTCGTACGCCGACTATCCAAGCCTACAAACATAAATTGCTCTTTCTTTCAGAAAATGGCCGAAATCCGTCATACGTCACGACGAAGTGGTGAGTTCAATCCAAAAGGGTCGCTACATTTCCAAAAAGTACTTATGGGCCCAAAATGGACACCGTGGGCAAAAGGTACGCTCAATACTTCATACGTGACTATCCAAGCCTTCCAAGTATAAAAGTGCTAATTCTTTCAGAAAATTGCCGAAATCCATCATACGTCACGATGAAGGGGTGAGTTCAATCCAAAAGGGTCGCTACATTTCCAAAAAGTACTTATGGGCCCGAAACGGACGCCGTGTGCAAAGGTTACGCTCAATTCTTCGTACGCCGACTATCCAAGCCTACAAACATAAATTGCTCTTTCTTTCAAAAAATGGCCGAAATCCGTCATAAGTCATGATGAAGTTGTGAGTTCAATCCAAAAGGGTCGCTACATTTCCAAAAAGTACTTATGGGCCCAAAACGGACACCGTGTGCAAAAGGTACGCTCAATTCTTCGTACGTCGACTATCCGAGCGTTCCAAATATAGAAGTGCTCGTTCCTTTAAAAAATGGCTGAAATCCCTCAGACGTCACGACGAAGTAGTGAGTTCAGTCTAAAAGGGTCGCTACATTTCCAAAAAGTACTTATGGGGCCAAAACGGACACCGTGTGCAAAAGTTACGCTCAATTCTTCGTACGCCGACTATCCAGGCCTTCCGAACATAAAATTGCTCATTCTTTTGAAAAATGTCCGAAATGCCTTATAGGTCAGGACGAAGTTGTGAGTTCAATCCAAAAGGGTCGCCACATTTCCAAAAAGTACTTATGAGCCCAAAACGGACACCGTGTGCAAAAGGTACGCTCAATTATTCGTACGCCGACTATCCAAGCCCTCAAACATAAAATTGCTCTTTCTTTCAAAAAATGGCCGAAATCCATCATACGTCGTGACAAAGTTGTGAGTTCAATCCAAAAAGGTCGCTACATTTCCAAAAAGTACTTATGGGCCCGAAACGGACGCCGTGTGCAAAAGTTACGCTCAATTCTTCATACGCCGACTATCCAAGCCTTCCGAACATAAAATTGCTCATTCTTTTGAAAAATGTCCGAAATCCCTTATAGGTCACGACGAAGTTGTGAGTTCAATCCAAAAGGGTCGCTACATTTCCAAAAAGTACTTATGGGGCCAAAATGGACACCGTGTGCAAAAGTTACGCTCAATTCTACGTACGCCGACTATCCAAGCCTTCCGAACATAAAATTGCTCATTCTTTTGAAAAATGTTCGAAATCCCTTATAGGTAACGACGAAGTTGTGAGTTCAATCCAAAAGGGTCGCTACATTTTCAAAAAGTACTTATGGGCCCAAAACGGACACCGTGTGCAAAAGTTACGCTCAATTCTTCGTACGCCGGCTATCCGAGCGTTCCAAATATAGAAGTGCTCGTTCTTTCGAAAAATGGCCGAAATCCCTCAGACGTCACGACGAATTAGTGAGTTCAGTCCAAAAGGGTCGCTACATTTCCAAAAAGTACTTATGGGGCCAAAATGGACACCGTCTGCAAAAGTTACGCTCAATTCTACGTACGCCGACTATCCAAGCCTTCCGAACATAAAATTGCTCATTCTTTTGAAAAATGTTCGAAATCTCTTATAGGTCACGACGAAGTTGTGAGTTCAATCCAAAAGGGTCGCTACATTTCCAAAAAGTACTTATGGGCCCAAAGCGGACACCGTGTGCAAAAGGTACGCTCAATTCTTCGTACGCCGACTATCCAAGCCTTCCGAACATAAAATTGCTCATTCTTTTGAAAAATGTTCGAAATCCCTTATAGGTCACGACGAAGTTGTGAGTTCAATCCAAAAGGGTCGCTACATTTCCAAAAAGTACTTATGGGCCCAAAACGGACACCGTGTGCAAAAGGTGCGCTCAATTCTTCATACGCGACTATCCAAGCCTTTCAAGTATAAAAGTGCTAATTCTTTCAGAAAATGGCTGAAATCCATCATACGTCACGACGAAGTTGTGAGTTCAATCCAAAAGGGTCGCTACATTTCCAAAAAGTACTTATGGGCCCAAAACGGACACCGTGTGCAAAAGGTGCGCTCAATTCTTCATACGCGACTATCCAAGCCTTTCAAGTATAAAAGTGCTAATTCTTTCAGAAAATGGCTGAAATCCATCATACGTCACGACGAAGTTGTGAGTTCAATCCAAAAGGGTCGCTACATTTCCAAAAAGTACTTATGGGCCCAAAATGGACACCGCGTGCAAAAGGTACGCTCAATTCTTCGTACGCCGACTATCCAAGCCTTCAAACATAAAATTGCTCTTTCTTTCAAAAAAATGGCCGAAATCCATAGTACGTCACTACGAAGTTGTGAGTTCAATCCAAAAGGGTCGCTACATTTCCAAAAAGTACTTATGGGCCCAAAATGGGCACCGTGTGCAAAAGGTACGCTCAATTCTTCGTACGTCGACTATCCGAGCGTTCCAAATATAGAAGTGCTCGTTCTTTCAAAAAATGGCCGAAATCCCTCAGACGTCACGACGAAGCAGTGAGATCAGTCCAAAAGGGTCGCTACATTTCCAAAAAGTACTTATGGGGCCAAAACGGGCACCGTGTGCAAAAGTTACGCTCAATTCTTCGTACGCCGACTATCAAAGCCTTCCGAACAGAAAATTGCTCATTCTTTTGGAAAATGTCTGAAATCCCTTATAGGTCACAACGAAGTTGTGAGTTCAATCCAAAAGGGTCGCTACATTTCCAAAAAGTAGTTATGGGCCCAAAAAAGACACCGTGTGCAAAAGTTACGCTCAATTCTTCGTACGTCGGCTATCCGAGCGTTCCAAATATAGAAGTGCTCGTTCTTTCGAAAAATGGCTGAAATCCCTCAGACGTCACGACGAATTAGTGAGTTCAGTCCAAAAGGGTCGCTACATTTCCAAAAAGTACTTATGGGGCCAAAACGGACACCGTGTGCAAAAGTTACGCTCAATTTTTCGTACGCCGACTATCCAAGCCTTCCGAACATAAAATTGCTCATTCTTTTGAAAAATGTCCGAAATCCCTTATAGGTCACGATGAAGTTGCGAGTTCAATCCAAAAGGATCGCTACATTTCCAAAAAGTACTTATGGGCCCAAAACGGACACCGTGTGCAAAAGTTATGCTCAATTCTTCGTACGCCGGCTATCCGTGCGTTCCAAATATAGAAGTGCTGGTTCTTTTGAAAAATGGCCGAAATCCCTCAGACGTCACGACGAAGTAGTGAGTTCAGTCCAAAAGGGTCGCTACATTTCCAAAAAGTACTTATGGGGCCAAAACGGACACCGTGTGCAAAAGTTACGCTCAATTCTTTGTACGCCGACTATCCAAGCCTTCCGACCAAAAAATTGCTCATTCTTTTGAAAAATGTCTGAATCCATTATAGGTCACGACGAAGTTGTGAGTTCAATCCAAAAGGGTCGGTACATTTCCAAAAAGTAATTATGGGCCCAAAACGGACACCGTGTGCAAAAGTTACGCTCAATTCTTCGTACGCCGACTATCCGAGCGTTCCATATATAGAAGTGCTCATTCTTTCGAAAAATGGCCGAAATCCCTCAGACGTCACGACGAAGTAGTGAGTTCAGTCCAAAAGGGTCGCTACATTTCCAAAAAGTACTTATGGGGCCAAAACGGACACTGTGTGCAAAAGGTACGCTCAATTCTTCGTACGCCGACTATCCAAGCCTTCCGAACATAAAATTGCTCATTCTTTTGATAAATGTCCGAAATCCCTTATAGGTCAGGACGAAGTTGTGAGTTCAATCCAAAAGGGTCGCCCCATTTCCAAAAAGTACTTATGGGCCCAAAACGGACACCGTCTGCAAAAGGTAGGCACAATTCTTCATACGCGACTATCCAAGCCTTCCAAGTATAAAAGTGCTAATTCTTTCAGAAAATGGCCGAAATCCATCATACGTCACGATGAAGTGGTGAGTTCAATCCAAAAGGGTCGCTACATTTCCAAAAAGTACTTATGGGCCCGAAACGGACACCTCTTGCAAAAGTTGCGCTCAATTCTTCGTACGCCGACTACCGGAGCGTTCCAAATATAGAAGTGCTCGTTCTTTCGAAAAATGGCCGAAATCTATCATACGTCCCGAGGAAGTTGTGAGTTCAATCGAAAAGGGTCGCTACATTTCCGAAAAGTACTTATGGGCCAAAATGGACACTGTGTGAAAAAGGTACGCTCAATTCTTCGTACGCGGACTATCCGAGAGTTCCAAATATAGAAGTGCTCGTTCTTTCAAAAAATGGCCGAAATCCCTCAGACGTCACGACGAAGTAGTGACTTCAGTCCAAAAGGGTCGCTACATTTCCAAAAAGTACTTATGGGCCCAAAACGGACACCGTGTGCAAAAGGTACGCTCAATTCTTCGTACGTCGACTATCCGAGCATTCCAAATATAGAAGTGCTCGTTCTTTCAAAAAATGGCCGAAATCCCTCAGACGTCACGACGAAGTAGTGAGTTCAGTCCAAAAGGGTCGCTACATTTCCGAAAAGTACTTATGGGCCCGAAACGGACACCTCTTGATTCTTCGTACGCCGACTATCCAAGCCTTCCGAACATAAAATTGCTCATTCTTTTGATAAATGTCCGAAATCCCTTATAGGTCAGGACGAAGTAGTGAGTTCAATCCAAAAGGGTCGCCACATTTCCAAAAAGTACTTATGGGCCCGAAACGGACACCTCTTGCAAAAGTTGCGCTCAATTCTTCGTACTCCGGCTATCGGATCGTTCCAAATATAGAAGTGCTCGTTCTTTCGAAAAATAGCCGAAATCTATCATACGTCACGAGGAAGTTGTGAGTTCAATCGAAAAGGGTCGCTACATTTCCGAAAAGTACTTATGGGTCAAAACGGACACTGTGTGCAAAAGGTACGCTCAATTCTTCGTACGCGGACTATCCGAGCGTTCCAAATATAGAAGTGCTCGTTCTTTCGAAAAATGGCCGAAATCCCTCAGACGTCACGACGAATTAGTGAGTTCAGTCCAAAAGGGTCGCTACATTTCCAAAAAGTACTTATGGGGCCAAAACGGACACCGTGTGCAAAAGGTGCGCTCAATTCTTCATACGCGACTATCCAAGCCTTTCAAGTATAAAAGTGCTAATTCTTTCAGAAAATGGCCGAAATCCATCATACGTCATGACGAAGTTGTGAGTTCAATCCAAAAGGGTCGCTACATTTCCAAAAAGTACTTATGGGGCCAAAACGGACACCGTGTGCAAAAGGTGCGCTCAATTCTTCATACGCGACTATCCAAGCCTTTCAAGTATAAAAGTGCTAATTCTTTCAGAAAATGGCCGAAATCCATCATACGTCATGACGAAGTTGTGAGTTCAATCCAAAAGGGTCGCTACATTTCCAAAAAGTACTTATGGGGCCAAAACGGACACCGTGTGCAAAAGTTACGCTCAATTCTTCGTACGCCGACTATCCGAGCGTTCCAAATATAGAAGTGCTCGTTCTTTCGAAAAATGGCCGAAATCCCTCAGACGTCACGACGACTTAGTGAGTTCAGTCCAAAAGGGTCGCTACATTTCCAAAAAGTACTTATGGGGCCAAAACGGACACCGTGTGCAAAAGTTACGCTCAATTCTTCGTGCGCCGACTATCCAAGTCTACAAACATAAAATTGCTCTTCCTTTCAGAAAATGGCCGAAATCCATCATACGTCACGACGAAGTGGTGAGTTCAATCCAAAAGGGTCGCTACATATCCAAAAAGTACTTATGGGCACAAAACGGACACCGTGTGCAAAAGGTACGCTCAATTCTTCATGCGCGACTATCCAAGCCTTCCAAGTATAAAAGTGCTAATTCTTTCAGAAAATGGCCGAAATCCATCATACGTCATGATGAAGTGGTGAGTTCAATCCAAAAGGGTCGCGACATTTCGAAAAAGTACTTTTGGGCCCGAAACGGACACCTCTTGCAAAAGTTGCCCTCAATTCTTCGTACGCCGACTATCTGAGCATTCCAAATAAAGAAGTGCTCGTTCTTTCGAAAAATTGCCGAAATCTATCATACGTCACGATGAAGTTGTGAGTTCAAACCAAAAGGGTCGCTACATTTCCAAAAAGTACTTATGGGCCCAAAACGGACACCGTGTGCAAAAGGTACGCTCAATTCTTCGTACGTCGACTATCCGAGTGTTCCAAATATAGAAGTGCTCATTCTTTCCAAAAATGGCCAAAATCCCTCAGACGTCACGGCGAAGTAGTGAGTTCAGTCCAAAAGGGTCGCTACATTTCCAAAAAGTACTTATGGGGCCAAAACGGACACCGTGTGCAAAAGTTACGCTCAATTTTTCGTACGCCGACTATCCAAGCCTTCCGAACATAAAATTGCTCATTCTTTTGAAAAATGTCCGAAATCCCTTATAGGTCACGATGAAGTTGTGAGTTCAATCCAAAAGGGTCGCTACATTTCCAAAAAGTACTTATGGGCCCAAAACGGACACCGTGTGCAAAAGTTACGCTCAATTCTTCGTACGCCGACTATCCGAGCGTTCCAAATATAGAAGTTCTCGTTCTTTCGAAAAATGGCCGAAATCCCTCATACGTCACGACGAATTAGTGAGTTCAGTCCAAAAGGGTCGCTACATTTCCAAAAAGTACTTATGGGGCCAAAACGGTCACCGTGTGCCAAAGTTACGCTCAATTCTTCATGCACCGACTATCCAAGCCTACAAACATAAAATTGCAATTTCTTTCAGAAAATGGCAGAAATCCGTCATACGTCACGACGAAGTTTTGAGTTCAATCCAAAAGGGTCGCTACATTTCCAAAAAGTACTTATGGGCCCAAAACGGACGCTGTGTGCAAAAGGTACGCTCAATTCTTCATACGCGACTATCCAAGCCTTCCAAGTATAAAAGCGCTAATTCTTTCAGAAAATGGCCAAAATCCATCATACGTCATGATGAAGTGGTGAGTTCAATCCAAAAGGGTCGCCACATTTCCAAAAATTACTTATGGGCCCGAAACGGACACCTCTTGCAAAAGTTGTGCTCAATTCTTCGTACGCCGACTATCTGAGCGTTCCAAATATAGAAGTGCTCGTTCTTTCAAAAAATGGCCGAAATCCCTCATTCATCACGACGAAGCAGTGAGTCCAATCCAAAACGGTCGCTACATTTCCAAAAAGTACTTATGGGCCCGAAACGGACACCTCTTGCAAAAGTTGTGCTCAATTCTTCGTACGCCGACTATCCAAGCCTTCCAAACATAAAATTGCTCATTCTTTCGAAAAATGGCCGAAATCCCTCAGACGTCACGACGAAGTAGTGAGTTCAGTCCAAAAGGGTCGCTATATTTCCAAAAAGTACTTATGGGGCCAAAACGGACACCGTGTGCAAAAGTTACGCGCAACTCTTCGTACGCCGACTATCCAAGCCTTCCGAACATAAAATTGATCATTCTTTTGAAAAATGTCTAAAATCCCTTATTGGTCAGGACGAAGTTGTGAGTTCAATCCAAAAGGGTCGCCACATTTCCATAAAGTACTTATGGGCCCAAAACGGACACCGTGTGCAAACGGTACGCTAAATTCTTCGTACGCCGACTATCCAAGCCTTCAAACATAAAATTGTTCTTTCTTTCAAAAAATGGCCGAAATCCGTCATACGTCATGACGAAGTTGTGAGTTAAATCCAAAAGGGTCGCTACATTTCCAAAAAGTACTTATGGGCCCAAAACGGACACCGTGTGCAAAAGGTATGCTCAATTCTTCGTACGTCGACTATCCGAGTATTCCAAATATAGAAGTGCTCGTTCTTTCAAAAAATTGCCGAAATCCCTCAAACGTCACGACGAAGTAGTAAGTTCATTCCAAAAGGGTCGCTATATTTCCAAAAAGCACTTATGGGGCCAAAACGGACACCGTGTGCAAAAGTTACGCTCAATTCTTCGTACGCCGACTATCCAAGCCTTCCGGACATAAAATTGATCATTCTTTTGAAAAATGTCCAAAATCCCTTATAGGTCAGGACGAAGTTGTGAGTTCAATCCAAATGGGTCGCCACATTTCCATAAAGTAATTATGGGCCCAAAAAGGACACCGTGTGCAAACAGTACTCTCAATTCTTCGTACGCCGACTATCCAAGCCTTCAAACATAAAATTGTTCTTTCTTTCAAAAAATGGCCAAAATCCGTCATGCGTCATGATGAAGTTGTGAGTTCAATCCAAAAGGGTCGCTACATTTCCAAAAAGTAATTATGGGCCCAAAACGGACACCGTGTGCAAATGGTATGCTCAATTCTTCGTACGTCGACTATCCGAGTGTTCCAAATATAGAA
>NW_019263561.1:11239-15196 GCF_002742605.1 Olea europaea var. sylvestris | reverse complement strand
TGTCCGTTTTGGGCCCATAAGTACCTTTTGGAAATGTAGCAACCGTTTTGGATTGAACTCACAACTTCGTCGTGACATACGAGTGATTTTGGCCATTCTTCGAAAGAATAAGCGTTTGTATATTTAGAACGCTTGGAGAGTCGGCGGATGAAGAATTGAGCGTAACTTTTGCACACGGTGTCCGCTTTGGGCCCATATGAACTTTTTGGAAATGTAGCGACCGTTTTGGATTGCACTCACCACTTCATCGTGACGTATGAGGGATTTTGGGAATTTTTCGAAAGAATTAGCATTTGCATACTTAGAACGCTTGGAGAGTCGGCGGACTAAGAATTGAGCGTAACTTTTGCACACGGTGTCCGTTTTGGGCCCGTAAGTACTTTTTGGAAAAGGAGCGACCGGTTTGGATTGAACTCACGACTTCGTCGTGACGTACGAGGGATTTTGAGCATTTTTCGAAAGAATAAGCACTTGCATATTTCGAACGCTTGGAGAGTCGGCGGACGAAGAATTGAGCGTAACTTTGGCACACGGTGTCCGTTTTGGGCCCGTAAGTACTTTTTGGAAAAGGAGCGACCGGTTTGGATTGAACTCACGACTTCGTCGTGACGTACGAGGGATTTTGAGCATTTTTCGAAAGAATAAGCACTTGCATATTTCGAACGCTTGGAGAGTCGGCGGACGAAGAATTGAGCGTAACTTTGGCACACGGTGTCCGTTTTGGGCCCGTAAGTACTTTTTGGAAAAGGAGCGACCGGTTTGGATTGAACTCACGACTTCGTCGTGACGTACGAGGGATTTTGAGCATTTTTCGAAAGAATAAGCACTTGCATATTTCGAACGCTTGGAGAGTCGGCGGACGAAGAATTGAGCGTAACTTTTGCACACGGTGTCCGCTTTGGGCCCATAAGTACTTTTTGGAAAAGTAGCGACCGTTTTGGATTGAACTCACGACTTCGTCGTGACGTAAGATGGATTTCGGCCATTTTTGGAAAGAATGAGCACTTGCATATTTGGAACGCTTGGATTGCCGGCGTACGAAGAATTGTGCGTAACTTTTGCACACGATGTCCGTTTTGGGCCCATAAGTACCTTTTGGAAATGTAGCAACCGTTTTGGATTGAACTCACCACTTCATCGTGACGTATGATGGATTTTGGCCATTTTTCGAAAGAATGAGCACTTGCATATTTGGAACGCTTGGATTGTCGGCGTACGAAGAATTGAGCGTAACTTTTGCACACGGTGTCCGTTTTGGGCCCATAAGTACTTTTTGGAAATGTAGCGACCCTTTTGGATTGAACTCACAACTTCATCGTGACCTATAACGGATTTCGGCCATTTTTCGAAAGAAAGAGAAATTTTATGTTTGGAAGGCTTGGATGGTCGGCGTACGAAGAATTGAGCGTAACTTTTGCACACGGTGTCCGTTTTGGGCCCATAAGTACTTTTTGGAAATGTAGCGACCCTTTTGGATTGAACTCACAACTTCATCGTGACCTATAACGGATTTCGGCCATTTTTCGAAAGAAAGAGAAATTTTATGTTTGGAAGGCTTGGATGGTCGGCGTACGAAGAATTGAGCGTAACTTTTGCACACGGTGTCCGTTTTGGGCCCATAAGTACTTTTTGGAAATGTAGCGACCGTTTTGGATTGAACTCACCACTTCATCGTGACGTATGATGGATTTTGGCCATTTTTCGAAAGAATGAGCACTTGCATATTTGGAACCCTTGGATTGTCGATGTACGAAGAATTGAGCGTAACTTTTGCACACAGTGTCCGTTTTGGGCCCATAAGAACTTTTTGGACATGTGGCGACCGTTTTTGATTGAACTCACCACTTCATCGTGACGTACGAGGAATTTTGGCCATTCTTTGAAAGAATGAGCACTTGTTAATTTGGAACGCTTGGAGAGTCGGCGGACGAAGAATTCAGCGTAACTTTTGCTCACGGTGTCCGCTTTGGGCCCATAAGAACGTTTTGGGAATGTAGCGACCGTTTTAGATTGCACTGACAACTTCGTCATGACGTATGAGGGATTTTAGCCATTTTTTGAAAGAATGTGCACTTGCATATTTGGAACGCTTGGAGAGTCGGCGGACGAAGAATTGAGCGTACCTTTTGCACATGGTGTTCGTTTTGGGCCCATAAGTACATTCTGGAAATGTTGCGACCGTTTTGGATTGAACTAACCACTTCGGTAGCGACCGTTTTGGATTGAACTAACCACTTCGGTAGCGACCGTTTTGGATTGAACTCACCACTTCGTCATGACGTAAAAGGGATTTTGGTCATTTTTCGAAAGAATGAGCACTTGCATATTTAGACCGCTTGGAGAGTCGGCGGACGAAGAATTGAGCGTAACTTTTGCACACGATGTCCGCTTTGGGCCCATAAGAACTTTTTGGAAATGTAGCAACCGTTTTGGATTGAACTAACCACTTCGTCATGATGTAAAAGGGATTTTGGTCATTTTTCGAAAGAATGAGCACTTGCATATTTGGACACTTGGATTGCCGGCTTACGAAGAATTGAGCGTAACTTTTGCACACGGTGTCCGTTTTGGGCCCATAAGTACCTTTTGGAAATGTAGCGATCGTTTTGGATTGAACTCACAACTTCATCGTAACATACGAGGAATTTTGGCCATTCTTTGAAAGAATGAGCACTTGTATATTTAGAACGCTTGGAAAGTCCGCGGATGAAGATTTGAGCGTAACTTTTGTACACGGTGTCCGCTTTGGGCCCATAAGAACGTTTTGAAAATGTAGCGACCGTTTTGGATTGCACTGACCACTTCGTCGTGATGGAAGAGGGATTTCGGCCATTTTTTGAAAGAATGAATACTTGCATATTTGGAACGCTTGGATTGCCGGCGTACGAAGAATTGAGCGTAACTTTTGCACACGGTGTCCGTTTTGGGCCCATAAGTACCTTTTGGAAATGTAGCGACCGTTTTGGATTGAACTCACAACTTCATCGTGACATACGAGGGATTTTGGCCATTCTTTGAAAGAATAAGTGCTTGTATATTAAGAACGCTTGGAGAGTCGGCGGACGAAGAATTGAGCGTAACGTTTGCACACGGTGTCCGTTTTGGGCCCATATGAACTTTTTGGAAATGTAGCGACCGTTTTGGATTGAACTCACCACTTCGTCGTGACGTATGAGGGATTTCGGCCATTTTTCGAAAGAATGAGCACTTGCATATTTGGAACCCTTGGATTGTCGGCCTACGAAGAATTGAGCGCAACTTTTGCACACGGTGTCATTTTTAGGCCCATAAGTACTTTTTGGAAGTGTAGCGACCGTTTTAGATTAAACACACAAGTTTATCATGACGTACGAGGGATTACGGCCATTTTCGAAAGAATGAGCACTTGCATATTTGGAATGCTTGGATTTTCGGCGTACGAAGAATTGAGCGTAACTTTTGCACACGGTGTTCGCTTTGGGCCCATAAGAACTTTTTGGAAATGTAACGACCATTTTGGATTGAACTCACAACTTCATCGCGACGTAGGAGGGATTTCGGCCATTTTTCGAAAAAATGAGCACTTGCATATTTGGAACGCTCGGACTTTAGGCGTACGAAGAATTGAGCGTAACTTTTGCATGCAGTGTCCGTTTTGGGGCCACAAGAACTTTTTGGAAATGTAGCGACCGTTTTGGATTGAATTCACCACTTCGTCGTGACGTATGAGGGATTTTGGCCATTCTTCGAAAGAATGAGCACTTGTTTATTTGGAACGCTTGGAGAGTCGGCGGACGAAGAATTGTGGAGTCCGCTTTGGGCCCATAAGAACTTTTTGGAAACGTAGCGACCATTTTGGATTGAACTTACCACTTCGCCATCACGTATGAGGGATTTTGGACATTTTTTGAAAGAATGAGCGCTTGTATATTTAGAACGCTTGGAGACTCGATGGACGAAGAATTGAGCGTAACTTTT
>NW_019263561.1:0-10829 GCF_002742605.1 Olea europaea var. sylvestris | reverse complement strand
TCACCACTTCGTCGTGACGTATGAGGGATTTTGGCAATTTTTCGAAAGAATGAGCATTTGCATATTTAGAACGCTTGGAGAGTCGGCGGACTAAGAATTGAACGTAACTTTTGCACACGGTGTCCCTTTTTGGCCCACAAGAACTTTTTGGAAATGTAGCAACCGTTTTGGATTGAACTCACCACTTCGTCGTGACGTATGAGGGATTTCGGCCATTTTTCGAAAGAATGAGCACTTGCATATTTGGAACCCTTGGATTGTCGGCCTACGAAGAATTGAGCGTAACTTTTGCCCACGGTGTCATTTTTAGGCCCATAAGTACTTTTTGGAAATGTAGCGACCGTTTTAGATTAAACACACAACTTCATCATGACGTACGAAGGGATCACGGCCATTTTTCGAAAGAATAGGAACTTGCATATTTGGAATGCTTGGATTGTCGGCGTACGAAGAATTGAGCGTAGCTTTTACACACGGTGTCCGTCTTGGACCCACAAGTACTTTTAGGAAATGTAGCGACCGTTTTGGATTGAACTCATAACTTCGTCGTGACGTATGAGGGATTTTGGCCATTCTTTGAAAGAAGGAGCACTTGTATATTTAGAACGCTTGGAGAGTCGGGGGACGAAGAATTGAGCGTAACTTTTGCACACGGTGTCCGCTTTGGGCCCATATGAACTTTTTTGAAATGTAGCGACCGTTTTGGATTAAACACACAACTTCATCGTGACGTAAAAGGGATTTTGGCCATTCTTCGAAAGAATGAGCGCTTGTATATTTTGAACGCTTGGAGAGTCGACGGACGAAGAATTGGGTGTAACTTTTGCACACGTGTCCGTTTTGGGCCCACAAGTACTTTTAGGAAATGTAGCGACCGTTTTGGATTAAATTCACAACTTCGTTGTGACGTACGAGGGATTTTGGCCATTCTTTGAAAGAATGAGCACTTGTTTATTTAGAACGCTTGGAGAGTTCGCGGACGAAGAATTGAGCGTAACTTTTGCACACGGTGTCCGCTTTGGGCCCATAAGAACTTTTTGGAAATGTAGCGACCGTTTTGGATTGAACTCACCACTTCGTCGTGACGTACGAGGAATTTTGGCGATTTTTCGAAAGAATGAGCACTTGCATATTTGGAACGCTTGGACTTTAGGCGTACGAAGAATTGAGCGTAACTTTTGCACGCAGTGTCCGTTTTGGGGCCACAAGAACTTTTTGGAAATGTAGCGACCGTTTTGGATTGAATTCACCACTTCGTCATGACGTATGAGGGATTTTGGCAATTCTTCGAAAGAATGAGCGCTTGTTTATTTGGAACGCTTGGAGAGTCAGCGGATGAAGAATTGTGCGTAACTTTTCCACACGGAGTCCGCTTTGGGCCCACAGGAACTTTTTGGAAACGTAGCGACCATTTTGGATTGAACTCACCACTTCGTCGTGACGTATGAGGGATTTCGGACATTTTTTGAAAGAATGAGCGCTTGTATATTTAGAACGCTTGGAGACTCGACGGACGAAGAATTGAGCGTAACTTTTGCGCACGGAATCCGCTTTGGGCCCATGAGAACTTTTTGGAAATGTAGCGACCGTTTGGGATTGAACTCACCACTTCGTCGTGACGTATGAGGGATTTCGACCTTTTTTCGAAAGAATGAGCACTTGCATATTTGGAACGCTTGGATTGTCGGCGTACGAAGAATTGAGCGTAACTTTTGCACACGGTGTCCATTTTGAGCCCATAAGTACTTTTTGGAAATGTAGCGACCGTTTTGGATTGAACTTACCAATTCGTAGTGACGTACGAGGGATTTTGGCCATTCTTGGAAAGAATGAGCACTTGCATATTTAGAAGGCTTGAAGAGTCGACGGATAAAGAATTGAGCCTAACTTTTGCACACGGTGTCCGCTTTGGGCCCATAAGAACTTTTTGGAAATGTAGCGACCGTTTTGGATTGAACTCACCACTTCGTCGTGACGTACGAGGGTTTTTGGCCATTCTTGGAAAGAAGGAGCGCTTGTATATTTGGAACGCTTGGAGAGTCGACGGACGAAGAATTGAGCGTAACTTTTGCACACGGCGTCCATTTTGAGCCCATAAGTACTTTTTGGAAATGTAGCGACCGTTTTGGATTGAACTCACCACTTCGTCGTGACGTACGAGGGTTTTTGGCCATTCTTGGAAAGAAGGAGCGCTTGTATATTTGGAACGCTTGGAGAGTCGACGGACGAAGAATTGAGCGTAACTTTTGCACACGGCGTCCATTTTGAGCCCATAAGTACTTTTTGGAAATGTAGCGACCGTTTTGGATTGAACTCACCACTTCGTCGTGACGTATGAGGGATTTCGGCCATTTTTCGAAAGAATGAGCACTTGCATATTTGGAACCCTTGGATTGTCGGCCTACGAAGAATTGAGCGTAACTTTTGCACACGGTGTCATTTTTAGGCCCATAAGTACTTTTTGGAAATGTATCGACCGTTTTAGATTAAACACACAACTTCATCATGACGTACGAAGGGATCACGGCCATTTTTTGAAAGAATGAGAACTTGCATATTTGGAATGCTTGGATTGTCGGCGTACGAAGAATTGAGCGTAACTTTTGCACACGGTGTCCGCTTTGGGCCCATATGAACTTTTGGAAATGTAGCGACCGTTTTGGATTGAACTCATAACTTCGTCGTGACGTATGAGGGATTTTGGCCATTCTTTGAAAGAAGGAGCACTTGTATATTTAGAACGCTTGGAGAGTCGGGGGACGAAGAATTGAGCGTAACTTTTGCACACGGTGTCCGCTTTGGGCCCATATGAACTTTTGGAAATGTAGCGACCGTTTTGGATTAAGCACACAACTTCATCGTGACGTAAGAGGGATTTTGGCCATTCTTTGAAAGAATGAGTGCTTGTATATTAAGAACGCTTGGAGAGTCGGCGGACGAAGAATTGAGTGTAACTTTTGCACACGGGGTCTGTTTTGGGCCCACAAGTACTTTTAGGAAATGTAGCGACCGTTTTGGATTGAATTCACAACTTCATTGTGACATACGAGGGATTTTGGCCATTCTTCGAAAGAATGATCACTTGTATATTTAGAACGCTTGGAGAGTTCGCGGACGAAGAATTGAGCATAACTTTTGCACACGGTGTTCGCTTTGGGCCCATAAGAACTTTTTGGAAATGTAACGACCGTTTTGGATTGAACTCACCACTTCATCGCGACGTAGGAGGGATTTCGGCCATTTTTCAAAAAAATGAGCACTTGCATATTTGGACCGCTCGGACTTTAGGCGTACGAAGAATTGAGTGTAACTTTTGCATGCAGTGTCCGTTTTGGGGCCACAAGAACTTTTTGGAAATGTAGCGACCGTTTTGGATTGAATTCACCACTTCGTCGTGACGTATGAGGGATTTTGGCCATTCTTCGAAAGAATGAGCACTTGTTTATTTGGAACGGTTGGAGAGTCGGCGGACGAAGAATTGTGCGTAACTTTTCCACATGGAGTCCGCTTTGGGCCCATAAGAACTTTTTGGAAACGTAGCGACCATTTTGGATTGAACTTACCACTTCGCCGTCACGTATGAGGGATTTTGGACATTTTTTGAAAGAAAGAGCGCTTGTATATTTAGAACGCTTGGAGACTCGACGGACGAAGAATTGAGCGTAACTTTTTCACACGGTATCCGCTTTGGGCCCATGAGAACTTTTTGGAAATGTAGCGACCGTTTTGGATTGAGCTCACCACTTCGTCGTGACGTATGAGGAATTTCGGCCTTTCTTCGGCTTTGGGCCCATAAGAACTTTTTGAAAATGTAGCGATCGTTTTGGATTGAACTCACCACTTCGTCGTGACATACGAGGGATTTTGGCCATTCTTCAAAAAAATAAGCGCTTGTATATTTTGAACGCTTGGAGAGTCGGCGGACGAAGAATTGTGCGTAACTTTTGCACACGGGGTCCGCTTTGGGCCCATAAGAACTTTTTGGAAATGTAGCGACCGTTTTGGATTGAACTCACCACTTCGTCGTGACATACGAGGGATTTTGGCCATTCTTCAAAAAAATAAGCGCTTGTATATTTTGAACGCTTGGAGAGTCGGCGGACGAAGAATTGTGCGTAACTTTTGCACACGGGGTCCGCTTTGGGCCCATAAGAACTTTTTGGAAATGTAGCGACCGTTTTGGATTGAACTCACCACTTCGTCGTAACGTATGAGGGATTTCGGCCATTTTTCGAAAGAATGAGCACTTGCATATTTGGAACACTTGGATTGTCGGCGTATGAAGAATTGAGCGTAACTTTTGGACACGGTGTCCATTTTGGGCCCATAAGTACTTTATGGAAATGTTGCGACCGTTTTGGATTGAACTCACCACATCATCGTGACGTACGAGGGATTTGGCCATTCTTCAAAAGAATGAGGGCTTGTATATTTCGAACGTTTGGAGAGTCGGCGGACGAAGAATTGTGCGTAACTTTTGCACACGGTATCTGCTTTGGGCCCATAAGAACTTTTTGGAAACGTAGCGACCATTTTGGATTGAACTTACCACTTCGCCGTCACGTATGAGGGATTTTGGACAATTTTTGAAAGAATGAGCACTTGTATATTTAGAACGCTTGGAGACTCGACAGACGAAGAATTGAGCGTAACTTTTTCACACGGTATCCGCTTTGGGCCCATGAGAACTTTTTGGAAATGTAGCGACCGTTTGGGATTGAACTCACCACTTCGTCGTGACGTATGAGGGATTTCGACCTTTTTTCGAAAGAATGAGCACTTGCATAATTGGAACGCTTGGATTGTCGACGTACGAAGAATTGAGCGTAACTTTTGCACACGGTGTCCGTTTTCGGCCCATATGTATATTTTGAAAATGTAGCGACCGTTTTGGATGAACTTACCACTTCGTAGTGACGTACGAGGGATTTTGGCCATTCTTTGAAAGAATGAATGCTTGTATATTTAGAACGCTTGGAGAGTCGACGGACGTAAAATTAAGCTTAACTTTTGCACACGGTGTTCGCTTTAGGCCCATAAGAACTTTTTGGAAATGCAGCGACCGTTTTGGATTGAACTCACCCATAAGAACTTTTGGGAAATGTAGCGACCGTTTGGGATTGAACTCACCACATCATCGTGACGTACGAGGGATTTTGGCCATTTCACGAAGAATGAGCACTTGCATAATTGGAACGCTTGGATTGTCGACGTACCTTTTTGGAAATGTAACGACCGTTTTGGATTGATCTCACCCATAAGAACTTTTGGGAAATGTAGCGACCGTTTGGGATTGAACTCACCACATCATCGTGACGTACGAGGGATTTTGGCCATTTCACGAAGAATGAGCACTTGCATAATTGGAACGCTTGGATTGTCGACGTACCTTTTTGGAAATGTAACGACCGTTTTGGATTGATCTCACCCATAAGAACTTTTGGGAAATGTAGCGACCGTTTGGGATTGAACTCACCACATCATCGTGACGTACGAGGGATTTTGGCCATTTCACGAAGAATGAGCACTTGCATAATTGGAACGCTTGGATTGTCGACGTACCTTTTTGGAAATGTAACGACCGTTTTGGATTGATCTCACCCATAAGAACTTTTGGGAAATGTAGCGACCGTTTGGGATTGAACTCACCACATCATCGTGACGTACGAGGGATTTTGGCCATTTCACGAAGAATGAGCACTTGCATAATTGGAACGCTTGGATTGTCGACGTACCTTTTTGGAAATGTAACGACCGTTTTGGATTGATCTCACCCATAAGAACTTTTGGGAAATGTAGCGACCGTTTGGGATTGAACTCACCACATCATCGTGACGTACGAGGGATTTTGGCCATTTCACGAAGAATGAGCACTTGCATAATTGGAACGCTTGGATTGTCGACGTACCTTTTTGGAAATGTAACGACCGTTTTGGATTGATCTCACCCATAAGAACTTTTGGGAAATGTAGCGACCGTTTGGGATTGAACTCACCACATCATCGTGACGTACGAGGGATTTTGGCCATTTCACGAAGAATGAGCACTTGCATAATTGGAACGCTTGGATTGTCGACGTACCTTTTTGGAAATGTAACGACCGTTTTGGATTGATCTCACCCATAAGAACTTTTGGGAAATGTAGCGACCGTTTGGGATTGAACTCACCACATCATCGTGACGTACGAGGGATTTTGGCCATTTCACGAAGAATGAGCACTTGCATAATTGGAACGCTTGGATTGTCGACGTACCTTTTTGGAAATGTAACGACCGTTTTGGATTGATCTCACCCATAAGAACTTTTGGGAAATGTAGCGACCGTTTGGGATTGAACTCACCACATCATCGTGACGTACGAGGGATTTTGGCCATTTCACGAAGAATGAGCACTTGCATAATTGGAACGCTTGGATTGTCGACGTACCTTTTTGGAAATGTAACGACCGTTTTGGATTGATCTCACCCATAAGAACTTTTGGGAAATGTAGCGACCGTTTGGGATTGAACTCACCACATCATCGTGACGTACGAGGGATTTTGGCCATTTCACGAAGAATGAGCACTTGCATAATTGGAACGCTTGGATTGTCGACGTACCTTTTTGGAAATGTAACGACCGTTTTGGATTGATCTCACCCATAAGAACTTTTGGGAAATGTAGCGACCGTTTGGGATTGAACTCACCACATCATCGTGACGTACGAGGGATTTTGGCCATTTCACGAAGAATGAGCACTTGCATAATTGGAACGCTTGGATTGTCGACGTACCTTTTTGGAAATGTAACGACCGTTTTGGATTGATCTCACCCATAAGAACTTTTGGGAAATGTAGCGACCGTTTGGGATTGAACTCACCACATCATCGTGACGTACGAGGGATTTTGGCCATTTCACGAAGAATGAGCACTTGCATAATTGGAACGCTTGGATTGTCGACGTACCTTTTTGGAAATGTAACGACCGTTTTGGATTGATCTCACCCATAAGAACTTTTGGGAAATGTAGCGACCGTTTGGGATTGAACTCACCACATCATCGTGACGTACGAGGGATTTTGGCCATTTCACGAAGAATGAGCACTTGCATAATTGGAACGCTTGGATTGTCGACGTACCTTTTTGGAAATGTAACGACCGTTTTGGATTGATCTCACCCATAAGAACTTTTGGGAAATGTAGCGACCGTTTGGGATTGAACTCACCACATCATCGTGACGTACGAGGGATTTTGGCCATTTCACGAAGAATGAGCACTTGCATAATTGGAACGCTTGGATTGTCGACGTACCTTTTTGGAAATGTAACGACCGTTTTGGATTGATCTCACCCATAAGAACTTTTGGGAAATGTAGCGACCGTTTGGGATTGAACTCACCACATCATCGTGACGTACGAGGGATTTTGGCCATTTCACGAAGAATGAGCACTTGCATAATTGGAACGCTTGGATTGTCGACGTACCTTTTTGGAAATGTAACGACCGTTTTGGATTGATCTCACCCATAAGAACTTTTGGGAAATGTAGCGACCGTTTGGGATTGAACTCACCACATCATCGTGACGTACGAGGGATTTTGGCCATTTCACGAAGAATGAGCACTTGCATAATTGGAACGCTTGGATTGTCGACGTACCTTTTTGGAAATGTAACGACCGTTTTGGATTGATCTCACCCATAAGAACTTTTGGGAAATGTAGCGACCGTTTGGGATTGAACTCACCACATCATCGTGACGTACGAGGGATTTTGGCCATTTCACGAAGAATGAGCACTTGCATAATTGGAACGCTTGGATTGTCGACGTACCTTTTTGGAAATGTAACGACCGTTTTGGATTGATCTCACCCATAAGAACTTTTGGGAAATGTAGCGACCGTTTGGGATTGAACTCACCACATCATCGTGACGTACGAGGGATTTTGGCCATTTCACGAAGAATGAGCACTTGCATAATTGGAACGCTTGGATTGTCGACGTACCTTTTTGGAAATGTAACGACCGTTTTGGATTGATCTCACCCATAAGAACTTTTGGGAAATGTAGCGACCGTTTGGGATTGAACTCACCACATCATCGTGACGTACGAGGGATTTTGGCCATTTCACGAAGAATGAGCACTTGCATAATTGGAACGCTTGGATTGTCGACGTACCTTTTTGGAAATGTAACGACCGTTTTGGATTGATCTCACCCATAAGAACTTTTGGGAAATGTAGCGACCGTTTGGGATTGAACTCACCACATCATCGTGACGTACGAGGGATTTTGGCCATTTCACGAAGAATGAGCACTTGCATAATTGGAACGCTTGGATTGTCGACGTACCTTTTTGGAAATGTAACGACCGTTTTGGATTGATCTCACCCATAAGAACTTTTGGGAAATGTAGCGACCGTTTGGGATTGAACTCACCACATCATCGTGACGTACGAGGGATTTTGGCCATTTCACGAAGAATGAGCACTTGCATAATTGGAACGCTTGGATTGTCGACGTACCTTTTTGGAAATGTAACGACCGTTTTGGATTGAGCTCACCACTTCGTCGTGACGTATGAGGGATTTCGGCCTTTCTTCGGCTTTGGGCCCATAAGAACTTTTCGGAAATGTAGCGACTATTTTGGATTGAACTTACCACTTCGTCGTAACGTATGAGGGATTTCGGCCATTTTTCGAAAGAATGAGCACTTGCAAATTTTGGAACGCTTGGATTGTCGGCGTACGAAGAATTGAGCATAACTTTTGCATACGGTGTCCGTTTTGGGCCCAAAAGTACTTTTTGGAAATGTAGCGATCGTTTTGGATTGAACTCACCACTTCGTCGTGACGTACGAGGGATTTTGGCCATTCTTCGAAAGAATGAGTGCTTGTATATTTAGAACGCTTGGAGAGTCGGCGGACGAAGAATTGAGCGTAACTTTTGCACACGGTGTCCGTTTTGGGCCCATAAGAACTTTTTGGAAATGTAGCGACCGTTTTGGATTGCACTCACCACTTCGTCATGACGTACGAGGGTTTTTGGCCATTTTTTGAAAGATTGAGCGCTTGCATATTTGGAACGCTTGGATTGTCGGTGTACGAAGAATTGAGTGTACCTTTTGTACACAGTGTCCGTTTCGGGCCCATAAGAACTTTTTGGAAATGTAGCGACCGTTTTAGATTGAACTCACCATTTCGTCGTGATGTAGGTGGGATTTCGGCCATTTTTTGAAAGAATGAGCACTTGCATATTTGGAACGCTTGGATTGTCGGCGTACGAAGAATTGAGCGCAACTTTTGTACACAGTGTCCGTTTTGGGCCCACAGGAACTTTTTGGAAATGAAGCGACCGTTTTAGATTGAACTCACCACATCGTCGTGATGTAGGTGGGATTTCGGCCAATTTTCGAGAGAATGAGCACTTGCATATTTGGAACGCTTGGATTGTCGGCGTACGAAGATTTGAGCGTAACTTTTGCACACGGCGTCCGTTTTGGGCCCAGAAGAACTTTTTGAAAATGTAGCGACCGTTTTGGATTGAACTTACCACTTCATAGTGACGTACGAGGGATTTTGGCCATTCTTCGAAAGAATGGGCGCTTGTATATTTAGAACGCTTGGGGAGTCGACGGACGAAGAATTGAGCCTAACTTTTGCACACAGTGTCCGCTTTGGGCCCATAAGAACTTTTTGGAAATGTAGCGACCGTTTTGGATTGAACTCACCACTTCGTCGTGACATATGAGGGATTTCGACCATTTTTCGAAAGAATGAGCACTTGCATATTTGGAACGCTTGGATTGTCGGTGTACGAAGAATTGAGCGTAACTTTTGCACATGGTGTCCGCTTTGGGCCCATAAGAACTTTTTGGAAATGTAGTGACCGTTTTGGACTGAGCTCACCACTTCATCATGATGTATGAGGGATTTCGGCCTTTCTTCGGCTTTCGGCCCATAAGAACTTTTTGGAAATGTAGCGACCGTTTTGGATTGAACTCACCACTTCATCATGACGTATGAGGGATTTCGGCCTTTTTTCGAAAGAATGAGCACTTGCATATTTGGAATCCTTGGATTGTCGACGTACGAAGAATTGGGCATAACTTTTGCACAGGGTGTCCGTTTTGGGCCCATATGTACTTTTTGGAAATGTATCGACCATTTTTGATTGCACTCACCACTTCATCGTGACGTGCGAGGGTTTTCGGTCATTTTTCGAAAGACTGAGCGCTTGCATGTTTGGAACGCTTGGATTGTCGACGTACGAAGAATTGAGCGTAACTTTTACACACGGTGTCCATTTTGGGCCCATAAGTACTTTTTGGAAATGTAGTGACCGTTTTGGATTGCACTCACCACTTCGTCGTGACGTACGAGGGTTTTCGGCCATTTTTCGAAAGATTGAGCGCTTGGATATTTGGAACGCTTGGATTGTCGGCGTACGAAGAATTGAGCGTACCTTTTGTACACAGTGTCCGTTTTGGGCCCATAAGAACTTTTTGGAAATGTAGCGACCGTTTTGGATTGAACTCACCACTTCATCGTAAGGTAGGAGAGATTTTGGACATTTTTCAAAAGAATGAGCACTTGCATATTTGGAACGCTTGGATTGTCGGCGTAAGAGGAATTGAGCGTAACTTTTGCACACAGTGTCCGTTTTGGGCCCACAAGAACTTTTTGGAAATGTAGCGACCTTTTTGGATTAAACTCACCACTTCATCGTGACGTACGAGGGATTTTGGCCATTCTTCGAAAGAATGAGTGCTTGTATATTTGGAACGCTTGGAGAGTCGGCGGACGAAGAATTGTGCGTAACTTTTGCACACGGTGTCCGCTTTGGGCCCAT
>NW_019263560.1:383635-385220 GCF_002742605.1 Olea europaea var. sylvestris | reverse complement strand
CATAATTGAAAGAAAAGTCAAAATCTAGGGACCAAATTGTAAAAGATCAAAAGTTGAGGGACTTGGCATGCAATTATCGAGGGGACTTGGATGCAAATTACATAAAATCCAAATATTTGGCAGCCAATTATAGTAACTGGATGCTTGGGCGACATATTAATTACCGGGGATCATTTTAAATGCTTGCCGAAACTTCAGGGACCAAGGCTGCAATTTTCCTTAGGTTTTAAATTAAAAGCAGTAGTTGGGCGGTTTCATTCAGTTCTTCTTCTGCTTGGGACGACTCACGCTGCGGCTTCTGCTGGTTCTTTCGTTTCATTTTCTTTTCATTTTCTTTTCCTTTTCCTTTTTTGGTATATTTTGGGAATTAAATCAAAGAGCAAAAGGGAGAAAACAAGAGATAAACACTGTACCAATTGAAGATTGGAGTGAATATTGATTCGAGTGATGTCGTTTTTTCAAATACTTTTAAGTTTTGTTCTTTTTAACATGTTAGGCAAATTTGTTACTATTAGGAGATCGATGAACCTTGTAATACCACGTTTAATTATTGTTTTGGATTTTTGACATATGTAAACACCAATTCCGGAATTGATTGATTTATTTCGTTTTTATTTTCATATAATTATTGTGCACGTGATTATATGAATGTGGTGATCTGTTTTATGCATTCGAAAGAGGGAAAATAAGTTCAACATAGGATAAATCGTCATAGGGTCAGATAGAGGATAGAAATATACCTTTATACCTTGTGTGAATCAATTGATATTCGTGAATTATAATGCATGTCGGTATATTAGTATTCGTCCTAGAAATATAGTCGAATCATATATTGGGATAGGTTTGACATTGCTCGAGAGAGATTGATAAGTGCGTTTTTATACACTTATTTGGTTCACAAACATGACTTAAACATGGATAAAATGGTTGAATTGTGACTTAATCCAGTTAAATTCATGCATTATAGGTAATTCAATGGAAATTGTGGAATTCAAGAGAAAAGAGCCGAAGAAGGACCAAAACGCAACAATTTGATAGTTCGAGGACCAACAGTGCAATTATTGAGAAGTTGAGCTAAATGCAGAACGAGAGTAAAAACATGCCGAGTATGAGCTCAATGACAAAGCAAAACAAGTAGAGGAAGAAAGAATGGAAGATGGACTAAAATGAAGATAATTGAAAGTTGGAGGACTAAAGTGCAAATACTCAAAAAATGTGCCGAATGAGTGGCATAATATTTGAAAGTGTCGATCATCAATTGGAAGATAAGAATTGTTGAAAAGATGAAGAAATCGAAGAAAGAAGTCAAGAGAAGCAACAAAGAAGTTCAGGGACCAAATTGAACAAACCACATAGATGTTACCTCTATGCGACCGCATAGTGTAACCTTCTATACGGTCGCATAGAAGGTTTCAGGGATTTCAATGAGCCAAAAAAATGATCTATGCGACCGCATAGATCCCTTCTATGCGGTCGCATAGTTAAGTTTTGAAACTTCGGGCGTTGTTTTTCGTTTTGGTTGAAACTCCTTTCCTACTTAATTTGGACGCGATATAAATACCCAAAATCATCATATTAAGGAGAA
>NW_019263560.1:370887-382455 GCF_002742605.1 Olea europaea var. sylvestris | reverse complement strand
AGAAATTCAGCCCTACCAAGGATCCAAAATTAATTTAGAAATGGAAATGGTATCGATTCAATGAAGGAATAGTTGATAATTTTTCCAAGTAGAATTTCCTTATAAAAAATATCATTACAAGTGATGAAATTTACTTAAGAGGGAAAATCCAGAGGAGAATAACTTTCAGAATGTAGAGCAGCCCCAGCAGATTTTTCTATAAAATTTGACCCTTCGCCGGTTCCTTTTGGAGTGGATTTATTGGATTTACGAGTGGCCAAAATTTTAATTCTTGGCATGAGGAAACTTGAATGAGTTAGTGGGAAAGAATATGGAAATGGCGGAGATATAGAGAGCTAAGGATAGGGGGTCCGAAATTACGAAGAAAATAAGGAGAAAAGACTAGAAAGAGAAAGTAGAAAGTAAAAAATAAAAGTGGGGATGAGAAAAAATTGGTGAGCAAAGAGTTCTATTTATAATGTTGATGTGTCTTTTTGTGCAATTTTTAAAATTTTTGAGAAGTTAGATTTTGATGTTGAAATTTTGGTCTCTACATCATTAATTTACTTACAATAATTGAAATGTTGAAAATAGTTTGTGAATTGGTAGAAATCTTTGTAGAAAAGAAAGAATATTTTTACTAAATTCTTAAATTTTATGCTTTCTAGAAAATGTGATGCACCAACGCAACCATTGATCGATTAACCCATTAACATAAAATCTTCAACAAAATGCCTATAAAAGCTAGCTAAATCATGAATGCTTCTTATCTTAGTTATGCTTTTTATGTGTTGGATTTAATTTTTTTCTCATCACTTTAATATCCTTTGCACTAACAACATAACCAAAAAAGAAATAACATTTTTCCATGCAAAAATGTATTCTTTTTAAAGTTGGCATAAAGTTATTCTTATTTCATGCCAACAAGCACACACCTCAAATGTTCTATATGCTCATCGAAGTTCTTACGATACACTAGAACGTTATCAAAGCAAACTATTAGGAATTTATCTATGAATGTACGCTACATGGTTCATTAATCTCATGAAGTGTGATGTGCAATAGTAAGTCCAAATGGCATAACTAATTACTGGTACAATTCATATTTAATTTTAAAAATAGTTTTTCATTCATTTTCTTTCCTCATTCTAATTTGGTGATATCCACTTTTAAGATCTATTTTACTAAATATACATGATCCATGCAGTTCTCATCAAGCATATCAGCCTAGGTGTGGAATGATAATACTTTAAAGTTATGTTGTTGACTACCTTTCGATCAATGCACGTCCTCCAAGTCATATACTTTTTAAGTACAAGTAGCACTGGTACGGCACATGACCTCATGCTTTCTATGCCCTTTGCTCATCGATTCCTCCACATGCCTTTGAAGCTCTAGGTATACAATTAATATGAAAAAGTCAATGCCTTGAATGGGTGGTAACCCACTAGACATGTCTTCAAGAAACAATCTCCAAATTCGTACAATAAAGAAATAGCCTAACTAGGGAGGGGTTGGCTAGCTTCTCCAAATTCTTACAATAAAGAAATTGGCCAACAAAAATTGGAGGCACAGTTTTCCACCAAGACCCTCTTTATTTCACCATTTTTTGCAAAAGAAACTCACTATTTTCTGGCTCCACTAATCTCGCTTTATTTTCAACTATCTTGCTATTTTCTCTTTTCTTTGAAGTATGATTGTTAGTCTACTTTTGCCTCTCTTTGTTTTTTACTAAGACCCCCTCTTTATTTTTCTTATAGACTTGTTTTGATATTAATCGAACATGAGTAAAAAAATTTCCATAGTTGACAAAGTTGTACCTATTTTGTATCAGTCTCGTATCACTTTATGGGTGTGCTAAATACACAAAATAATTACTGAATGTTCTTGGTATTTGTGTTGATATAAAAGAATTAAGTAGATGACAAACAAAGACTTAAGAAAAGATTGAATCACAACCTCTAAAAAGCTAAAATCCTAGTTTGAAACTTGACCTTATTATTCATTGAATTAGAAACCAAATTCATAAAGGACCTTGACCCCTTAATCAAAATGATTATGAACCTTGCTATGAAATCATTGAACGCCTCAAATTTGAAATCCTTGATAAGTTCGAAATTGATTTCAATGAAAAACGAGAAGAAAGCAAATAGAGTTCCAAATGAAAAAGGAAAAACTAAGTAGCCTTCAGATATTTGCATTGTGGGCACGTACTGTATATTCTCTCATACTAGCCTTTTAATTGATTTGAATATAGGTTGAAATTTTGCTTCCGTCCGCATGCGACCTATTTTGCCTGTGTACGTGCCCTTTCCAGATACACTACATGCTTCGCTTTCTTCTAACTTAGCCCTCGTTTGGCCCCCATTAAATTTTATTACATTACATTACATTTTTCTCTATCCTATTTTCAACCACACAATCTTTTGTAAAATAATATTATACATAAATCGAAAACTTTTACTTCTTTTTTAACCACTCATTTTTCAAAAAAATACTATTCTACCCATTTTCAACTCTACAAAATGGGGGCCAAATAGGGGCTTAACTTGAATTAAGCGAACTAAGGTTTTCTTTCTTTCTTTCTTTCTTTTTTGACCATCTCGAAACTTTTTGTATTGCTCGTTGCAGTCGAACTCTTGACCCATGTAGCTTGGACAAGTAATCCCATGGATTCCTTGATCTTCTTTGCCCGCGATCTCATCATTGGTCATCCTTCCACAATCAATGTGCCCTTGCTAGCTTTCATCTCATGGTTCTTCTCATCAAAGGAACTTAACATCCCTATCAGACACGAAATTTGCTATTCGTACATAGAAATCAAGGTAAACCCGAATCTTCCACTACTCGAAATTGGGATATTAAGTGTTTTAAATCCCAAGGCAGGGGTCACATAGCAAGCCAATGTCCGAACAAACGAATTATGTTATTTTGAGATGATGGTGAAGTTGAGACCGTGGGTGAAGAAGATACCAAATCTATGCCACCATTGGAGGATGTGGGTGATGAGGAATACATTGCCTAAGGAGAATTGTTGGTTGCAAGAAGAGCTTTAAGTGTGCAGGTCAAGGAAGATCAGGAAGCACTGCGAGAAAACATCTTTTATACTAGATACCATGTGCAAAATAAGGTATGTAGTGTGATTGTAGATGAAGTTGCACTAACATTGCTAGCACTACAATGGTTGATACCACCTACAATTAAACATTCTCGACCTTACTAGTTGCAATGGTTCAGTGATAGTAGTGAGATGAGGGGGAACAGATAGGTGTTAGTTTCCTTCCGCACTAAACATGTTAAGCATGATGGCTTCACCAACAAATACCTGTTTGTGCTTAATTAAAGGACGATCACTCTAGTTCCTTTGACAACAAAACAGGTTTATGAAGAACAAGTGGGTTACAAAGAGAGATTGATCAAAGGAAAGAGAGTGCAAAAAAATAAATAAAAAATAAAACAAGTGAAAACCAAAAGTAAGAAATAAGAGAGGCAAAGAAAACAAGAGAGCATAGCCATTAAGAGAAAAACAACTTTCTATGCAAAAGCAAGTAAAATAAAAAGAGCAATGTTTTCGAATCAGCAAATGATTGTACTTATGTACAAAGAGTCATTGAACGCTAACGAGCTTGAAAGATCTTTGCCTTTGTAGGAGTTTGATGATGTCCTCCCTGAGGAGATTCCACATGGCTTACCCCCTGTTCTAGGGATTGATCATCAAATCGTTTTGTGCCCCTTGCTACCATTCCAAACCAACAAGTTATCGAAGCAATACAGAAGAGACAAAGGAACTACAAAAGTAGGTTAGTGAATTGATGGAGAAGAGACACATGAGAGAAAGTATGAGCCCGTGCATCGTTCCGGTCCTTTTGGTTCCTAAAAATGATGGGACATGGAGAATGTGCATTGACTACCGAGTAGTCAACAATATAACGATAAAATATCAACATCCTATTTATCGCTTAGATGAAATGTTAGATGAATTGCTTGGTGAAGTATTTTCTAAGATTGATTTAAAGAGTGTGGTTCAAATCAGGATAAAAAAAGAGGGCAATGAGAGGAAAAATACTTTTAAAATGAAACATAGTTTGTATGAACCAGTTATGTCATTTGGATTAACTGCACCAAGTACCTTAATGCAATTAATGAATCATGGTTTACGTGCTTTCATAGTTCATAGGTAGATTTGTTGTTGTTTATTTTGATGATATACTTATCTATAGTAAAAACTTGAATGATAATGTTGTGCATTTAAAGTCAGTTTTGGAAGTACTTAGAAAAGAGAAGTTATTTGTTAACTTGAAGAAGTGCATCTTTTGCACCGATAAAATTGTGTTTCTTGGTTTTGTTGTGAGCGTAAAAAGAATTTAGGCTGATGAAGAGAAGATCCATGCGATTCAGTAATGGCTGAGTCCCACGAGTGTGAGTCATGTTCGTAGTAAGTTAGGAACTAAACTATTATTTTCTACTACTTGTCACACACAAACTGATGGTCAAGCCGAAGTAGTGAATAGGACTTGGTCTACTTTGTTGAGGGCTATTATTAAAAAGAACATCAAAGCTTGGGAAGAGTGTTTATCGCAAGTTGAATTTGCTTATAATCGCACTGTTCATTCTGCTACCAACTTTTCACCATTTGAAATTGTTTATGGTTTAAAACCCATTAACTCCATTAGAACACCATTTCCCTTGTCTGAACAAGTTACTTTGGACGGAAAGAAAAAGGCTGAATTAGTTAGGCAGATACATAAGAAGGCAAGACTCAACATTGAGAGGAAAACGGAGGAGTATGCAAAACAATCTAACAAAGGGCGATGGAAGCAAAATTTTGAACTTGGCGTACAAGTTTGATTTGCCAGGTGAGTATGATGTTAGTGCCACTTTCAATGTTATTGATTTAAGTCCTTTTGATGAAGGTGATGATTTGAGGACAAATTCATTTCAAGAGGAAGGGAATGATGAGGACACGTCTAATAAATGGAATGCAGATCCTATCAAATTCCAATTGTCTTGGTTACAAGAGCTCGAGCTAAAAGGTTCAAGGAAATTCTCAATGGGCTGATTCAAACCATTTGCACAGAGGTGAATTATTGGAAGCCTAAGCAAGATGCTCCACATGTTCCAGAGATTGGATTTCCATGATTCAAGCCTTGGAATAATCGAGCAATAAAGTTCTTAAAGGAGACAACTCAAGATTGTTTGTATTAAGGGAAAATATTCCTAAATTGGTGACTTGCATGATTTTGGTTGGTTGCCATTTAAAACCAATCTTCTTAATATGGCTAATTTATCTTTCTTATTTCTTGTTAAATACTTTGCTGAATTGTAAGGCTTGAGTGCCAATTCAAACACCTTCCTTATTTGATGGTGGAATAAGCGTGATTTAAGGAGTTCCATTAGGAATCAATGTTGCAAAATTCGTGGAAACGAATTTGGGATTTTCTAGTTGTCAAATTTGTGGACTTCATTGTGCTTAAATAGCTATTATCTTGATGAATAGAGCAATTCAGATTTTCAGACAATTTTTTGTGAGAGTAAATTGGTTTTTCTAGAACTTCTGAACTTATTAGAGTTTTCTGTGGCATTCACCTACCAAGTTATCAATCAATCCCTCCATTATTGATTGTGGTGTTTCCATTATACCAAGCTTCTTACTTCAATATACGGTGTCGTATAAACATTTTTCATTTCCATTATACCAACTTTTAAGTTTTGCTGTACAAACACTAAATATAAATTCGTTGATACTTACTGATTTGTGATTGATTTATGAAATTGATTTTCTAATTGTTCTTTTATTCCCGAAACAAACAACTTTTTAATTCAGTTTTATTTGGATAGCCTTATTTTAATTTAAGTGCCAAAAGCCAAAGCAAAATTAAGCTTGGAATACTGAGAATGACGTAAAGAGAATTAAGTGCCAAAAATCCACAGGAATGACGTAAAGAGATTTATTCGATATAAGCAACGGGTTGTGGTGTTGTCCAAATCTGATCCTAGACGATCTTGGAACCTTTCTTGATCCACCTTGCTATCTCTCAACTTCTTGGCGTGGATCATATCATATAGGATAATCACCCCATTATTCCATTTTGAAATATTCGACGTAGTCTTCCTATAAGGAGACAAATGTAATTTGATACTAGACAGGCATATTTTAATCACAAATAGATTAAAGAAATCATTGGGCCAAGGTTATAAATCTAATTTTATCTTTCTTCGGACTCCATCAATTCTTGTGCGGATTCCAGGGTAAATCCTGCAGCAGGGTTCACATAACGAACATGATAAAATAGATTTGAAGTGAAATGAACCAAAAAAATATATATATAATAATAAAAAAATTAAAAAATCACTAAAATTGGCTAGATTTATCGGCCCCTTCAAAACATGTAAATGATCTTTGCTAGTCAACCCTTATTAATATTCATCTCGAATCTTCACTTGCATCAAAGAGAGAATGATCGACAATAATAAAACTAGCAATTGCATTATACTCACCTAGAAGGTCCCATTTGTAGACATTGTGATTAATCTTCTTAAGCAATTGGAATAGTCAATCTCCTATAGGATGCAATTTAAACCTTATTTGGGCTGAAAAATGCTCCTTTTGCATGTGCACTCAAACGCAATCTCCTGATTTAAATGTCACATGACTTCTTCCTTTATTGGCGTGAGAAGCATAATGCTCATTCTTATTTTCAATTTGAAAACAAACCTTCTCCTGATTGACTTTACTAATTCGAACTTCTCCCATTCAAACTACCTCTTTCTAATAGGTGAATGAATTATATCCAATGAAGTTAGTGGATTAAAAACCATATACAATTTTGAATGCAGGATAAAGAAGTAGTAGAATGCATGATCCTTATTGTATGCAGATTTTGCAAATGGAAAAGTTGAATTAGTGTTCTATTAACTATTTTGGTCTGTCCACATGTAGTAGAAAATAAAAGCTTAGTTCACAACTTACCTCAATAAAACCCTCCAAAAGTGGCTAAAGAACTTAAACTTCCCTATCAAACACAACATTCTTAGGTTACCATAGAGTCACACTATCTCCTTGAAAAACAAATTAGTTAGTGATGAGGTTCGTGTGAAAGAACAAGCACTTGCATATTTGGAAAGCTTGGATTGTCGGCATTCGAAGAATTGAGCGTAACTTTTTCATATGATGTCCATTTTGGGCCCATAAGTACTTTTCGGAAAGGTAGCGATCGTTTTGGATTGAACCCATCGCTTCGCCATGACGTATGAGGGATTTTGGCTGTTTGAGATCGTTTGTTGGGTCAAAACCGCGTTTCATATTTATTAGTTCTTCTTTTTTTTAATATTTCTTACTTTTGCATTGAAGCCCAGCCCATTTAGGGGCTGCTGGCCCAGTAGCTTACCTAATTCTTGTCATATTTAAACCCCCAAAAATGTGTGTTTGTTTTCTTGGTTGTTGAAGAAATAAAAAATTTATTACTTCTTACATCAATCCGTGAGAGCGAATATTTATTTGAGTTTGTAGATCAGATCTACATCAGCTGGTATCAGAACATGGTTTAAGGAAGAGGATGTGCTGGTCCGGTGGCCGTGGTGGCCAGGTCGACGAAGTGGCAGATCTGCGAAACCAGGTCGAGGCATTAACAGTTCGATTCGATCAGTTTATGATGTGGGCGAATGATCGTACAGAACGGAGCACCTTCTGTCCCTCCACGTCCTGCCCCAGCGAGTGATGGGGCTGGGGGGATATGAATCAGGCGAGGCGTCAAATGAGACGTTGTCGGAGGTACGTGGTAGTCGTGTTCAATAGCCACGTGCGCAACAACGGGACGCGTTTCATCGTTGGGAATCTGGATTCAAGATGGATGAATTTCTTGATTGGCTAGCGGCAATAGAGGAGATCTTGGATTACAAAGAAGTGCCTGACGATAAGAGGGTACTCTTGGTGGCGACCCGCTTACGGGGTCGTGCCACTGCTTGGTGGCAACAACTAAAGCAGACCAGGATCCATCAGGGCAAGGTGAAGATCCAGTATTAGGAAAAAATGAAGAAATAGTTGAAGGTGGCGTTTCTTCCCTTCAACTACACCAGGACCTTGTACCAGCGCTTGTAGAATTTAAGGCAAGGAAATCATTCTGTGGATGCTTATTCCACAAAATTTTACCAGTTAATAGCACGTAATGATGTGGGAGAGTCAGAGGACCAGTTGGTGGCGCGCTATGTTGGTGGCCTACAGTTGAATCTATAGGATGTTCTTAATATGTTTTCGTCTGTTTCTAAGGCTCATCAATTTGCGCTTTAGGCCAAGATACAGCAACAACGTCGTTCTACAGTTGGCAATTCTGGTGGTCCATCTGGAGGTGGGGGTCAAACATTCACCCCAAATCCCACATCTGGTCAGTCCCAATCCTCTTCATTAGGGGGTCAGGGCATTGATCGATACATTTAGTTAGTGACCCCTCAAATCGCTAACCCGAGTGGCTAGGCTCCTCCTGGTGGACGAGGGCATGGCAGTCAGTATTTTGGTTGTGGCGGCTTTGGCAATTTGAGGAGGGACTGTCCATCCCAAGGACAATCACGACCAGGTTTATTCATCCAAGGGGGACACAAAACGGTGTACAGGCTCATGCTCATGAGGTGAAGGAGGAAGACGAATTTGAAGTTGTGCATACAGGTGACATGGGTCCTCTGTTAGTAGTATGATGAGCATGCCTTACACTTAGGGCGCCTGAGGAATTACAGCAAAATAACATTTTCTGTCCACTTGTACTATTGGCGGGAAGGTGTGTAGGTTCATCATTGATGCGGACAGTTGTGAAAACGTGATATCTGAGGCGGCTGTGCAGAAATGGAAACTGACCATAGAACCCCACCTTGCTCCCTACAGTTTGGCATGGTTGAGATGAGGTAATGAAATTTGTGTTACTGATTGTGTGTTGGTAACTTTCTCCATTGGCAGTGTGCATCGTGACAATGTTTGGTATGATGTGTTGCCTATGGACTCTTGTCATTTGTTGTTGGGCCTTCCATGGCAGTTTGATAGGGATGTGTGTCGTGAAGGGCGTCGAAACGCGTATACATTCACCTTTTCGGGTAAATAATTTGTGCTACTACCCTCCAAAGATGCTCATTGTATGTCTTCAGTAGGGGACAATAGTAACTTACTTTCTCGATCCTTGTTTGTACGTGAAATGTTGGCAGAAGGTGTCGTCTTGTTATTAGTCGAAAATGAGGCTACGGGGGTGTCGACAGTTCCTATTACGAGTGAGGAGGCGGATCTTCACCCTAAAGCAGCCACACCTTGATTTCTGAGTTTCAGGATGTATTCTCAGCCTTTGCGGGATATACAACATCAGATTGATTTAGTACCCGGTGCATTACTGCCTAACCACCTACAATATCGAATGAGCCCGGCATGAGGAGTTGAGGAGACAAGTAGAAGAGTTAGTGCAGAAGGGTTACATCAAAGAAAGCCTCAGCCCATGTGCAGTCCCCATGCTTCTAGTGCCAAAGAAAGATGGGAGTTATCGGATGTGTGTAGAAAGCTGGGCCATCAATAAAATAACAGTTCGTTATCGTTTTCCGATACCAAGGTTGGATGATTTACATGACCAATTGGCCGGAGCAATAGTATTTACCAAACTAGATTTGAAGAGTGGCTACCATTAGATTAGAGTCCGCCCTGGTGACGAATGGAAAACAGCATTCACAACACAGGAGGGATTATTATAGCGGCTAGTGATGCCCTTCGGGCTGTCCAATGCACCTAGCATGTTCATGCGGGTAATGAACCAAGTACTTTGACCGTTTATTAGTAAGTGCGTTGTTGTTTACTTTGATGATATATTAGTCTACAGTGGGTCGGAGGAGTCTCATGATGTGCATTTAAAAGAAGTCCTTACTGTTTTGCGCAAAGAAAAGTTCTTTGCAGCCTTTAAGAAGTGCATATTTTATACCGATAGTGTTCTATTTTCGGGGTATGTGGTCTCAACTGGTAGAGTAACAGTGGATTCGGGTAAGGTTGATGCAATCCGTCAATGGCCGCGGCCGCATTCAGTTTTTGATGTGCGGAGTTTTCATGGTTTGACATCATTTTATCGACAATTTATTCAACATTTTAGCACCACCATGTTTCCCATTACTGAGTGCATGAAGGGGAGTAAGTTTCAGTGGACGCCTGAGGCGGAGAAAGCATTTATGGTTATTAAAGAGTGCCTGACTTTAGCCCCAGTGCTTGCGCTGCCTGATTTCATAAACCTTTTGCATTACATTGTGATGCCTCTAAATTGGGCATCGGAGCTGTTCTCAATCAGGAAGGAAAACCAGTGGCTTATTTTAGTCAGAAAATTTGCAGGGGCTCGTGGGAGATATAGCACTTATGATACAGAATTGTATGCCATTGTTCAGGCCGTTTGTCATTGGCGACATTATCTTTTCAGCGAGAGTTTATCTTATACGGTGATCATGAAGCCCCCAAGCATGTCTAGCCAAGATTCCGTGTCTTTCCATCATGCATCTTGGATTGCCTTCTTACAGCAGTTGAACTTTATTATTAAACATCAAGCTGGCTCTTGTAATCGTATGGCAAATGCACTCAGTCGTTGGCACAGGTTATTAGCATGCCTACAGGTGGCAGTTACTGGGTTTGAGACCTTTGCCTCTCTTTATGCTGATTATCCTTATTTTGGCCCCATCTTTCACCATCTACTACAAGGTCCTCATTCCCCCTTTCTGTTAGAAGATGGTTACGTGTTACTGGGTGTTCAGTTGTGTATATAAGATTGCAGCCTCCATTTGAAATTGATTGAGGAATTTCATGGCGAGGGTCATGTTGGCCGAGATCGCACTTTAGCCCTGGTCAGCACTTCATTTTTCTGGCCTACTATGTGCCATGAGGTGAAGAAGTTTGTTTCGCGGTGCAGGGTGTGTCATGTACCAAAAGGCAAAGCCACCAACGCTGGCCTTTATCAACCCTCACCAATGCCTTCAGCTCCGTGGACTGATATTAGTATGAATTTTGTTCTAGGTTTACCACGCACTCAGCATGGTGATGACTCTATTTTTGTGGTGGTGGATCGCTTTTCAAAAATGGTGCTTTTCATCCCTTGTAAACGTACTACTGTCGCTGTCAAGGTTTCACAGCTATTTTTCATAGAGATTTATCGTCTTCATGGATTGCCCACTTCTATTATGTCTGATAGAGACACCAGATTCATCGGTCACTTCTGGCGGAGCTTATGGAAGTCGGTGAACACAACGCTCAATTTTAGTAGTGCTTACCGCCCTCAAACTGATGGACAGACTGTGGTCGTGAATCGTTCTTTGAGAGATTTGTTGCGGTGCCTAGTTGGAGATAATCTTTGTTCATGGGATCAACGACTTAGCCAAGCAGAGTTTGCGTATAACCATTCTCGAAACAGGAGCACCGGCTTTAGTCCATTTCAGGTTGTGCATAGTATTCTGTCCCGCAGCCCTATGGACCTACTGACTCTTCCCTCTAAAACTCGATTGCATGGGACGGCTGTTGACTTCATCCATAGTTTACCACAGGTTCATGAAGAGACACGAGCGAATCTGCTAGAGTCCAACCGTAAGTATAAGGAG